>NW_026623524.1:91733-108878 GCF_030028575.1 Malurus melanocephalus
TTTTTTTTTTTTTTGTTTAAACAAAGCCTCTTTCAAATTGACCTGATCAGCAGCACTGATCTATACCAATAAAGCCAAGGGAGAGGCAGCTCTTATGAAAACTGCATTAAATGCCAGATCTAATAAATGGGAAACAACAGCCAATACACCAAGTAATTTCATTACATGCATGGCCAGTTCAGAGAAATAAGTTCAATTATCAGGAATTCCATATGCTGATTTTGATGAAAGTCACRCAGGCCTGTGTAGCACCACTAGGGCCTTTTCCGATAGAGAAAGGGATGTTATCCAGTTACTGAACCTCAATTTTTCTGCTTAAATAATTATGATTCTAATGAYGTGTCAAATACATATGAACTTCATAAACTCAAAATAGAGTGCAGCAACAGCATAGAGAAAACTTTAGAAAGGATTCAAAAACTGGTTCAAAATCACTTCATATCACAATATCAAGTGATCGTGACTAAAGCTAGTTGATAGAACCAAATAAAAAATTGAAGGTGATCCAGAGGAGATTAGAAGAGCTGAGTTGTTCAGCCAAGCAAAAGGAGGTGGACACAGATTCTGTCTGCTCTCTCACGGTGTGCTGGAGAGCAGAAGGACCAGGAGGGTCAAGGACACCAGCCAGAAGTCCACAGTCCTCGTTCCTTTGAAACAGAATAGATTTCTCCCAACCATGAAAGAAGGCCAGCTGCTTCCGCCTGCCTGTTCTCATTTAATTACATTTATTCTTCTTTAGGAAAAGAAAAGGTATCAAGTTCTGATTTATTCATTCTCCTAACAGGCAGTTTCTTAGACTTTCTTATAAAACTTGAAAATTCAACAGCAAAAAAAAATTACCTTTATTAAAAACTGAGTGGCTAAATTTTCATAGTCTGGCTTCCCAGGCTACTCTGTTTGATGCCATTATAATTTGGTATGGGACCAGGTGTAATTAATTTTCCATTGAGCCCTGCCCCATGGCCTGGCCAGTCTGAGAGCTCTGTGGCCATGGCACATCCAGACCAGTGCACTGCTGTGCAGCAGTGGACACGTCTGTAGTGACAGTCATGGAAACTCCTCTGGKTAATTGTATTTATCTACCTGGAAGACTTTCTGCATAAAATCATTACTCTCAAACAAGTACTAGGTTATTACTAACRAACTTCACAGTGCTTTGAGAAAATTCCATACCCAACCTCGAATCCAGCTCTACTTGAATTACGTTACATAGCACATTGAAGGCTTTAGAACATTTCTAAATGTCTAACTAAAAAGTATAAAGACAGCCAGCTCATCAGTTTGTCTGAACCTTGCCTAGCAAAACAGAGGAGAATCCTAAGTAGCCACCTTTGCTAGCAAACTGAAATATTCAGACAATCTTGTTCCAGCTTGATCACCACAACCTGGGCAGCACTTGGTACTGATGTCTCAAGTCAGGAGTGGAAACAGCGATGATTGTGTAAGGTTAGTAGGATCCAAGCAAAGCCAGAAGCTGGTTAAGTGTTAATGACAAGAAAATGGAAAAAGTCACAAAAGTCGTATCTGSTTATCTGCCCCCTCAAACAGCCTGGCTCTGAGCACACCTACTTCGCCTCGATATCAAACACAAAGGTTTCATTCCAGATGTGGTAGTAGGGATGAAGTGGGATGAGTTTGACTTCAAAACTTGGAAGCTCTGCATGAAAAAAAGAAGGCAAAAGGTCATGACATGTGTGTTTCAAACATACCTTAAACTGCTGGCAACACACACTGAGAGGACACAGCTGCACTGAAGGCATGTTTTAGTTTGAATTAGCAGTGCACTTCTGAAGCAAACCTCCTGATCATTTTCCCTTATTCTGCTTTGTTTAACGTGGTGGAGCAGTCTTCAAGAGCATAAAAATTTATTTAATTGTAATTAAAAAAAGTCAGAAGATGAAGTCTAAATGATTATTGTCATGAAGTGCCCTGGTCTAGGAGCAGGCTGACTAAGCCCACCCTGAAATGGGTTGAATGTGGATATAAGCTCCTCAACATCATCTGTGTCACATTGAATTTGCTCCGTTAAAGCCAAATTATTTGCTCCTGGACATATATCAGGGTGATTTGCTGCTGCTTGTGGGTGTTTGGAGAGGTTGCAGAAATCTCCACTGTTCTGCTACTTCCACTAGCTGAGGCAAAATGAGTTTTGTTAAAATGAAATTTCCATTCAATACATTTCTTTTACATACATAAATACATTTTCTTTTGTCTTTAAGGAAAAAAAAAAGGAAACAAAACAACAAACCCAGATTAATTTTACAAGAAGCAATAATTTCAGTGTTAATAAATCAAGCCACTTCTTATCCCAAATAGTTAATTTTTACTTTCTCCTCAGGGCGTTATTTTCCTTTAAAAAAGGTTCTTTGAGTATAGGAATAACTCTAATAAACCTCCAGACTGAATTCTACTGAGAGAAAATGKGCAGCTTTTATTTTTTTCTCCCCCATCCCAGTYTTCACTGGAAATTTAGCCAGAAATGGACTGACTTTGAAATGGAACTCATTTCTTTTATTTTTTTTTCTTCATACAGTAGGAGAGTGCTTCCAATGTTTTGTGATAAAATGTTAAAAAAGTACTAAATCTTTATGAAAACAAATTAATTTCTTTTTTTAAATATAAGTGGAAGCCATASTGTGTATCAGAAACAGCAATCATGCACTGAAACACCATGAAAGTTGTCCTTAGTGTCTAACTACAACCAGATTTAATCACTGCATTGTATCCTTTAACACACAGTGGTGACTTCTTATATATATAATGCAAATTTAATAATATCTCACCGTATCTTTTAACTTCAAATTCAGTGGAAACATTAGACATTTCATGTTGATGAAACCAGGCTTTGATTTTCCAAGTTCCAGGCCTAAAGTCCAGATTCAGCAGAAAATAGTTAATTATGATTCCTCAGATATTTMATTATACCAATATATAAATTATCACTGAATTATAATATTTTCTTTGCTTTGATCTCATCCCAAACTAATTAATTAATGGATTTCTCTTTGCTAGGAGAAGCCAGAAACATATTTCCAAATGTCCTAGGAAACACTCAAATCTATGAGGAAGTGCAAGATAACATATTTGCAAACCATTACCTTTGAAAAGTCCTCTTTGAAAAGAGAGAGCTCATAAAATATTTCCAATAGCTTGTCTTCACTGTGATATCAAAATCAGCTTAGCATGCCAGAAAACAATGAACATTAAGTAAAAGCTTAAAAGGTTTGAAATCAGAGATAATTAATTACACTTTGCACACCAGCCTTCTCAGAAATGCTTATGCAGCCATACGTTTGAGCAGATATTTAAASAGTTTGTTAAATTGTTCTTTACCCGGACACATATTGCTAATTGCACATATTGCAGCATATTAACAGCAAATTCTGAATTAACAGTAAATTCACTCTCCAAGATGTGGTCCTTAAAGAAAAGAAGATATTAATCATAGGCTCAATATCTCCTCCATGGTGAAAGAAAGAGAATTTTGAAAGGTAATTCAAGAAATTCRGTAGTTAAAAAGCCTAATCTACAGGTTTTAATGCAGAAGGCACAGCAGTAACATACTCAGCAATGTCAGGTATGTCAAAGTGTTCACCAAACACTGTGTTTATTTTCCGGTCTGACTTTTTAACCACCATTCCTTTGGAATTCTGTTAAGACAGAGAAAGCAAACGTCGAAATTATGCACAAGGTGTCAAACATTTACATCCAAAAGCTCAAGTTCATATACTATGAGGAGAAAATGTCCTATGGAAGAGRAAATGCTTTTCTTACTTTCCTACTTCCATAGTCACATGTCATGTTTCCCTCCATGCTCCCTACATGGGCCAAAAATGACTAGACAATTCTCACCACGAGATAATCCATACTGATTTCTGGGGAGGAGTCATAGCTATAGTTTTGCTCTTCTGTGAATTTTTTCCATAGTTCCTGTGCTGAAGAAGCACCCATCAGCAGTGTTTTGGCATACTCACAAGCACAGCAACTGTAACCGTGTCATCCGTTGGCCTCATWGCATTGTCCAGAATGAAGATCCTGTATTTTACTGTTTAACAGAAGAATAAATATGGTCACATATTTCTTTCTGGCATTTCTAGATACTAATTATTGTAAGACGTAATCTGAGTTATTGAATTCTACATCAAACACTTTCTTTTAATGAAGTCTGAGAAATTTCAAAAAATAACTGCATTCTTCCATAGGCTTTGCATGCAACGTGACTAGGTAATTTTTTTGAAGAAAATTATGAGAATTACTCAGGGAACATCACACACTTTTGTATTGCTTCTGTGGTTGAGGCCTGAAACCAAGCTCAAAAACTCTTTTTACTTCCCTCTTTAGTTACTTAATTAAATTGGTAAGCAACAAAGCAGTAGTKGTCTTAAAGAGCAAAGATTACTTATTGCTGGTGTTGCAAGTAGAAGCAATAGGAGTTTGTTTTTTGGCAGATTCCTCATTAATTTGTTTTCCAAAAGAAAGTAATTATTTAGCTTTTTGCAGACAAAGAAGCAGATTTTGTGTGTCCCCCTTTAGAGGGACTCTGGCTCTGGAGGCACTTCCACTGGGATTGCTGCAATGTGCAGAGCAGACCCTGCAGAAACCCTCGCTGCAGGAGCAACCGGGTCATTATTACTTTTTCTAGTCATGCCCTTGTGGCATCCATATTCAACACCTGAAAATCTGTATTTTAACCTTGGGAACTTGGTGTGTATATGGGCTTATCTGTCTGAATAAAGATGTAGCCTTTCTTGGAGGACAGGAGGATGCGGGTGCTCTTGACTGTCATCTGAAGTTCCTTGCTCTCAGTGACCAGCAGAACATACGGCAGATTGTCCTTCTTGAACAGGTTCTGTTGCAGAGACCCTGGCTCGACCTACAGAGAACAAAAAGGAAAACCCCACAAAGTCAGAGATGAGCCTGGTAACTTTGGAACCACATAGCTGAGGACCCACAACAGCTGAAGTGCTTAAATAATCTCATTAGCACTGTTGACAGAAGATTCTCAATTCTATCTTTCTCACTGGGCATTTGCATCTTTCTTACTGGGTGAATGTTTCTTTTAAAGTAGAAATGCTATCTAATAGTCCATTGCCCACTGTAGAAATATAYTTTATTCTGTCCAATGTCAATAACTCAAGGCAGGCGACTTTTCTTCAGCCTAAATCCCCATTGATTTCCAGTTACTATCGTGCAATCCCAATTTATGCTAAAAACTTGGTTATGAGATTGGTGCTTTACTTCATGCAATTTAATATGACACTTCTAAACATCACATCAACAGGAACCTGATTGAAAAGCTCAGCTGTCAGCTTTGGGAGTGACCAGCCAGATCCAAACTGAATTTTGATGTGTGCTGTTTTCCACCCAAATAGCCCAGTCTAGTGCTACTGAAGGAAATCCTGCCAGACTTCAAAGAGTCGTGCCAGAAGCAAATGATTCAATGCAGGATATAAAGAATTAACTTAAAAATCTGCAGAAAAGAACACAGGCTTTGGTCTGAGAGATTGCACATTTTTAAAAGTTTCTCCTATATTGTAAAATGGCCAGTAGCAAGCCAAAGACATGAATGCAGTCATAGTTTAAGTGGCACAGAAAAAAAAACCAGTGAAAAAATAATTAAATGTGTTTAAATTAAATTTCACATATCAGCATGTGACAAAATCCTGTGCTTGTTATATGGGCGCAAAAAAGTATTCACAATCACCACTAAATGGCATTAGACATTGTTTTATTAGATGGCTGTGTGAACAGGGTGCTGATGTCATTGGAATCGGTGCTTTGTCATCTGTTTCTATGGATTAGTGTTGTCTCTGTTCCAACATATTTAGAGTACAAATTATGTGCTTTTTATAGCCAAGAAAAAAAAAAATGCATCACTATGATGGCAAACTCACCATTATTTTTTTCATCTCTTGGTAGCCATTATTTTGGTTAAGGTTAAAGAAGATCCTCTCTGATAGGAGCTGGTTTCTTGTCTCATCTTTGAAGTATGCAGTGACTTGCACAGGGCTCTGTGCCCCGTGGACTTGGACTGTYATTGTCTCATGTGTGCCCAAATGCACCACATTTGGGGCAGTAATAAGGAATCTAAAATAAATAGATTGAAATAGAATTAGAGAAATAGGTTGTCCAGTATGTTCAGTGAATTCCCAAACAAAACGAATTTTAACAATAAAACAGATTTTAACTAACTTTAACTATTGGTAGCTAAGCTTGGGACTTGTGGAGCTCACCTAATCTATCACCCTGATTAGTCAGAGCAGAGGTTAAAAGGAAACAATTTTCTCTGATTGTTCTCCAAGTTCTGAACTGTCCCATTTAAGTCCTACAAGCTATACATAAATAGGAGAGGAAAAAACCTGCAATATGTCCCAGGGACTGCCAATACAATTCATAGCCTGGCGTAACTCAGAGAAAGCTCTCTAAACTCAATTTCCTAAACAAATCATGGCCATGCATTGAAAGACAATGTGTACATATTCATAAATACACAATTAATGCTGCAAAGTTAAGTATCTTCATGTACTAGTTCCCACATTATGCCAGTTTATGCTTTAACATGTCAGGAAGTATCAATTCCCCATATAACCAAATGTATGGGGTTACAAGTAGATGATCTTCATTGTTAGTGAAATGCTGGAAATGAAAGATCACAGAAGTTTACACCACAGCCCAGGAAGAGCTGAGTTGGAGGCTAAACTGGTTGGGATTTATTTTTTCCCCTCTTTATTGCTTTTCTTTGTTCTTAATTCTACTCTGGTGCTTCTTAGCAATTTTTCTCTCCATTTTTTCAAGTATATTTTACAAAAATTAGAGAATTGTGTGAAGAGTGAAGTTCTGCCTCTTCACCTACGATGTCCCATAGACGAACAACAGTTCTGTGCTCAAGAAAGGTGCTTTTGGAAAACAATTATTCTGCAGAAGACTTCTAAAATGAAAGGTAGATGATTTTGCTATTATCAGAATGTGTTGGCTGAACTTTCATTTTTACTTTTGGAAAAAAAAAAGTCACTTCCTTAAATACATAAAATGAAAGGTGAGGTATAGAAATCGGGGAATAAAGCTGATTTTTAATTTCATTCACTCAGAGTCTATTGGCTCTAGCAAAAGATGAAACAAGGCCTGACTTACATGCAAATCTCCACTAAAATAGAGCATAAGTACAGAAGAATACTGAAGGTCTCCCAAAAGTGAAACYTGTGCTTTCTGCAATCTACAAAGTAATTACAGATGTTTTTCCCCAGGATTTTTCAATCCAGTAAATGTCACAAACAATAGATGAGCAAACAGCAATAACAGAATGAACAACTTGCTTTAGTAGGACATTTTTTATATTATTGGTACCTGAGAGAAGATTTCTCCCTTAAAAGGCCAGTTTTAAGCTCTTTACTTCTTACCTATTTAAGGCTAAACAAATTTTTCTGTGGTCCAAGAAACTTGCTTTGTTGATTCTCTATCAAGAGAGAGAGAATATTTCCTACCTTCTTTTTCAGGGGATTTGTTAGGCTTGAAGAATTGATAATAAAATGTACTTACGATGGTGCTTGTTGTGTATTGGACAGCAGCAAACAAAAGCTCAACAGCAATACCAGCCTTTCCATTGGAAAACTCTACAACATCTGCAAAACAGAAACACCCAAGAGCCACCATCAATCCAGTGCTGGCTGAAGGAAATGGGCTGACAGAATATTGCAGCAAATAATGTTGCTTATCCTGGTTATTTATTAATAACTTCCAAAGCTGTCCAACCAATAATCATGGACATGCTGGTGGTGTGTACGTTAATAACCTAGGGAGAGACATTCTGGAATAAGTCACTATTTTCTATTTTATTATTCATCCATTCTCTTCCTGGCTTCAATATTTTCACACGATAGCAATTAAAAGCCAAGTGCAGAGACAAGTTTTCACAAATACTGCAAAGGCAACCCAAAATTAAAAAAGACACTCTGGCTAAAAGATTGGCTCTAAAGTATTTCTAAATGGGTCATATGCAAGTGACAGGTCCCTTCCGAATGCCTTTCCTTAACCCCAAGCATATCTGAGAATCAGGAAAGGTGAGAGAAAGCTCCTTCTGGTTTAGATATCACCAAAGGAACTGTGCTGGAAATCCACCTGCACAACTCAGTCTAAGTGTGTGGTGCTTGAAAGAATTCAACTGCTTTAACTTCAGTGGAAATTAAATGGATGCCTCTGTCTGAACTACTCAGCCCAATTTTCCTTTATGCCCAACCCAAGTGGGTTTTCCCAGAGGGTAACTGGACTCATTTTAGCATAAACATGTAAACTGAATCATCAGCTGAAGGCATTCCAGACTGCATGAAAGACACAAGGTCTTAAAATACAGGCTATTGATAAACAGGGAAAAAACCCCAACATCTGAGGAATAGATTCTACAGAAACCCCAGCATCTGAGGAATAGTTTCTACAGAAACCAGTTTTGATCAAAGGCGAATGAAAGAACTGAAACTCTCATCAGGTCTCATTTCTGCAAACCTTTACTGGGTTGTTTTCTCCCAAACCTAATTTTGTTGACCCATGAGAATGGAAACATGCCCATCTGATTTACGGGCAGGTCAAATCCCAGAAATGATCACATGGCTACTCCCAGGCTCTGGTGATAAACTGCCCTTCAATGCACCACAGCCAAGTCTGTGTCTTTAGTTATTGGCAATGGATGCCTTCAATCAGCACTCCCTCATTTGTAAGGTGAATTCATACTCACAGCAGGGCTCACTGCCCACAGCCATGCTTTTCTGTGAGGCTGGAGGGACCTTCACCCTCTATCACCTGCCTAAGGGACATCTCTTGCCCTGCTTTTCAAGACAAGGAGGCAGGGAAAGAGAAGAAGCTGACTAGAAACCAGCTCACTATTTTACACTGAGTGTGCTTCAATGTGGTAGCTCCCTCTGAGATAAAAACAGACAGAAAGTATTCTCTGTCCATTGGTGGTCACAGAAAGGGCCAGCAGCAGTAGCTGGCTTCAAACCCACATTGGAAAAAGCTACGTTTTACCTGCTCTAGGCCGAGCTACTTTCTGTTTTGTTTTGTTTTCCCCCAAGAGACATTTTCTTCACCTCTTCTGGCTTTCACTCTCACTTCAGCTGTCAGGAGGRAGGAACTTGAGGAAAGGTACCTGTGAATCCTCAGGATCAAAATCCGTGCACTTGGGGAGATGTTTACAGGAGTTCAGAGTCRGGAACCATTAAGAACAARGTTATTTTTACTCTGCTCTCCCTYCTCACCTGCTAATTTCCTATACAGTTATGCACTCACAAAACGGATATGTTTTCATGACAAAATAATTTTCCTCAGGGCTTCTGGCTTCCAAAACCTAAAAGTGGTGAGGAAGAAGAAATTTCCACCACAAAGCTAGTCTGTGTTCAGGGCAAAGACAGATGGAAGAAAAAGTCTTCTTGGGAACAGGGCTTATGTTCTCCCTAGGGACCAGAAGAGTCYTGTTAAACCTACAGATGGAAAAATAAGGACTCCACACTTGCAGAGATAATGGGAAGGGTTAATTAAGAGCTGCAGTGCTGTGGAACTCACTGAGGCTCCTGCCCTCTGCAGAGACAGCTCTGCTGCTCCATCTTGCACTGCAGCTGTAGAGGGTCAATCACTGAGCAATCCTAACCACAAAAACAGGACAAGAAACAGTTGTGAGTGGGTTCTTTGCTTTTCTCCAGACAAATATAAAATAAGAAAATGAAAACCATCTGCAAGGTCAATGCCCATTCCTTGAGAAAGACACAAGGGACATCAGGAAGCTCTCCCAGCTGAAAAGCCAACAATTTCCAGAAGACTGCAACATAACCAGCAGGGATTTCCTACTCCTGAAGGAGAGGCACCTTTGCAGAGTGCAGTCACACCAAAATATTGCTCTGCGCCCATCTTTCTCAGAGGGGAGGAGATGGGATTTCCGTTGTCCAGGCTGGCTTTGGCTGGTTTGTCAGGGCTCGAGATCTTTTGCACAGCTTTGCAAACAGCCATGTATGAATTCTCAGCTAGACATTTTCATAGAGCACTTTCTAAAGGGGACCTTGGAAAAGCTATTATTTTGCTTTTTCTTGTTTTTAATTGTATTTGTACACTTTTGCTTCCCAAAGTGAAGTATGAATAAATGTATGTGAATGCATAACAGCTATCCATAGCAATATGCTGCATAAATATTTTATACTTGAAYTTGAGGTTTTCTGACTCTTAATAAAGCTATTTTTTCACCAAAATATAAACCAGTAACTTCAATTAAATCGATTTTTTTTCCTCACAGTCTATTACAAACACAAAAAAGCAAGTTTATGCATAACCACTTATATAACAAGAATTAAAATTCCTTATGCTTAATTGGTCTGTCTCCGGGTTTGTATAAAATAACCATTGCACTGGTTTTCTAGCATCACAGGTTTTTCAAATTGTGATTAGTAGTACAATGTTAAACCTTCCAGTCCAAAGCCACACTAAAATATAACAAAACAAAACTAAATAAAATAAAGAAATCTTGGCTGGAGATCTCCAGCACATGCAKGAGAGAGAAAACASAGAAAATTCCCTCTAAAATGACTTWTATKCCRTTYTTTTCCTAAAGGCAAAGTCCTTTCCTATTTACTCATCAGCCACTGTTCACCTATTGATCCTTCAGCTGGCCCCAGTTCCACACAGACTGTGGAAAGCACAGCCTGGGATTGATGTGTGTCTATGGAGGAGCAGCTGAACCCTGAACTCGGGGAGACAGAATTCCTTTATCTGAAGTATATGCTGTCTCTCCTTTCAGCAGCTTCGTTTGAACTTTGTGGGATTTCACAGCGTTTTGAGCACCAGCAGTGGTTTTTGTTCTTTGGCTTGAAGAGCTTCCCAAAGCCTTTTTCCCCTTAATCAGCCTAAATACTAACMAGGCTAAACTCTTCTTTCACTTTCGTCCTGCGCTCTTTCACCTCTGCCTGGCAGAAGGGTACAAAGGACAGCTTCAGAAAGCCGCTTTTACAAATAAGCACTGCAGTGACATCCTCTTTGCTGAGTCACAGGGACTTGTGACAAACACAAAAGACAATATTTCACTTCTGACATTTCAGAAAATTAGATTTTGAAATCCTTTTTTCAACAGCAGACCATGAAGTGTGGGTCCAATTTGAAAAGTTCCTCTTAACAGCAGGATAGCTTCTCTTTAGTGTCAATATAAAYTGGAATTGTAAATTAAAACTATACTTTATTTTTCTTACCATAATTGAGGTAATTAAATGAAAAGGCTGTTGCTTCTTTTGCTATAAAAAAAATTCCTTAAATGTTCTGTATTTACTGCTTTTAAGTGTATCTACCAAAAAAAAATTATTTAAAGAAGGAAAACCAATATTTCCCTGGTATTTTCTGCCCTCACTGATTTCAGGGGAATTAAGCAACYAGCCTTAGTTTTTTCTCATGGGATTCTCYCTCTTTTCTCCCTCATTCTCTGAAYTCTGYRATTTTCTGAATGCTGTGTTTAAAAATAAAAATAAAATAAGAATTTGTAAAAAACCGCACAAATCAGCAGGGTTTCTGTAAAATTAATATGCTGCAAAAGTGACATATGTAAGACTGAGGGATTTTTAGGTCACTCAGTAACTGCATAACATTACTTACATAATATTTCCCTATATTTTAATAATGCATCCTGATTTTTTTTTTGGTAAACTGTTTTTCCGAATCTCAGTGCTTTTGGCACCTTTAAGAAGACATTGAACTGGCCGTGGCTGGGAGGAGAGGAGATATCTGAGCATGCAAGTGACTCTCACACAAGGTGAAAGCACAGAGCTGCTGGAAATGAGGAATAAAATATCTTGGCCTAAATAACACAGGGTATTTGGAGTACAGCCTTTGTACTCCAACAACCTGGTACTCAGTCTAGAGGCTTGCTTTCAAATACATCCTTTGTGATTTTCTTTTATGTTCTCTTCCAATTTCATTACAAGACTCAAAGAAACCCCAATTCTTCATTTTTAGCAACTGTAAGAAATATAAATTACCTACAAAAATTAATGTATTTAAAATAATTTGTTTGTTCCCAACTTCTCCATTCTTCTGGACTATAATGAGCACAATTGTCTCTTTTGGGAATGATTTTCTTCTCTTTCCATGGGAGTAAAAGGTAAGAATCAGTTTAAAAAAGAAAAAGGCATCTTGAACATATCAGTGGCAAAAGCTAAAATTTTATGTAGCTGAGAAGAGTAAAAACAAAGTAAAAGTAAAAATCCAGTTCTGCGATTTTGGAGGCATATTGTGAAATCAAGTGAAGCCAGTCTTTTGCAGGWAAATTTTAGAGAAGTAATTTATGACTATTTCTGACCCTCATTCCTAGGATTTCCAGACCTGCTGCATGGAGACACTCTAAGGTTTCAGACAATTATACAAGAAAATGTTTTACAAGCATGCCAAAGGAGAAACGAAATCCCACACCATGTACAACCACAGCAAGCCTTGTGCTTATCTGCCACTGGCAGCCCGCCCTGCTCTGACCTGCAAATTAAATCTAAAACATTCCCTTCACCTGGTAACTCAGAGGAATATGGGACAGCAGAAAGCATCTCCTCTCCCAGGCTGGGAGAAGGCTCAGCTCCCACCTCCACCACACTCAAACAAGTTTAGGTCAGCTCCACTGGTGGATCAGAAGATGTCCTACTTTTCTGATCCCCTGGTTTTAATGTTCAGGGAAGAAATACAAAGAGAAAGGAGGAAGAAGACAGGATATAAGGGTCAGGAGAATTTTGTAAAGGAGAAGCTKCTCAGTGACAGCAGTTTCAGCGTCATGAGCTGCAGCAACTCCCCATGTGGCCACCAGGGCATCTGCTCTTCTGGTAGAGAGGGGAAGAGCCTGGATGACCTTTGTAGCAGCTCAGCAGCTTTTCAGGTAAAGTATGATGATCTCTTCTTTCTGCAGAAATTCAGCCAAGGAGCTCTGGCTCTTTGTAACACTCAGCCTTTTAGGCAGCTCTTTGTAGAACAATGTGACTCTTTGTCCTGTGAAGCACAGGTACTACAYCCAGCCTGGACATGACAATCACAGGAGGAATCTCTCCTTGCTAACCCAGTTTTACAGGAAATCACCACCAGCAAAATAATACAAAAGAAGTCAGCTCAGAGGGGAATATTGATCAGATGGGGACTGACAGGACRTCCCCAAACCCCAAACCCCTGCTGATGGTGCTTGGGTCAGACATACTCTGCCCAGATTATACAGTTGACATGAAACACACACACACACACACACACACACAGGTAAAATTATAGCAAAATTTTTGAACAAAAAGGATATTTTCATGTCTTAGTCAATACATCTTGGAAAGCAAATGGATCTGCCCTTGCTCATTTGGGACTTAATGTCCTGCTACTTTGTGCTGGTTTTTGCTGGGRTAGAGTTAATTTTTTCAAAGTAGCTGGTGTGGGGCTTGGTTTTGGACTTGAGTGAAAGTGTTGGTAGCATGGGTGTTTCCATTACTGCTGAGAGTGCYGACACAGAGCCAAGGCCTTTTCTGGTTCTCACCCACAGTGGACTGTGGGGGCACAAGGAGCCRGGAGGGGATACAGCCAGGACAGCTGATCCCAGCTGACCAAACAGTTATTCCAGATTATAACATGTGGCATCATGTCCAGCATACAAAGCTGAGGGAAAAAGGAAGGAGATGGGAGACATTTGGAATGATGCCTTTGTCTTCCCACTGTCTCACTTTTACTCTTCCAGTTCTCTCCCCATCCTAATGCAGGGGGAATGAGTCAGCAGTTGTCCGGTGCTCAGTTCTTGGTTGAGAATAAAAGCACAACATATTTATTTTTATTACTTGGGACACTTTACAGGCCATTTATGCTTGATTTTGACCTGATTTCTGAACGAGGAAGGTGAATTTTTAGTCGCATCAGGACATGGTCTAAAAACATGTCTGCCCTGTTCTGGTTAAGCCTGTGGTCCCAGCAGGACCCTGCTGCTGCCTCTGACAGCAGACCAGCCTGCAGCCCTGCTGCAAAAGCCAAAACTGGGGCTATACCTCTCCTCTGCCCTCTTCACTGCTGCAAAAGCCAAAACTGGGGCAGAACTTCTGCTCTTCCTCTTCAGGGTGGGGTGACAGAGAGGTTTAGCAACTGCTGCCACCCACAGCTTGGCATCTCTCTCAGGTRTCCTTCTCCCTGCACCAGGTGTGACAGTGGGGTCTGTCTCTGAAGGAATAAAGGGCAGGTTTGAAAGAGCCAGTGCCTGTGGCACCCTAAAGAAGAAGCCCAGATCTGTGATCTGATTGCCTGCCTGCTTATGCTGCTCCTGGGCATGGACCCCAACTAGCCCTGCACCTGGAGCCCACTGGCTTCTGTCACCTACGTGGAGGAGCAGGCTCCTCCTCAAGGTTACACTAGCTTCAGGCTGCCAAGGTTGGTCCTTACTGAGCATCTCAGCCTTGTGCTGCAATGTTCTGCCTTGTAGGCTCTTCTCATTCCTCGCTGCCACCAGCAGCAGTWTCTGTAAATCCAGGGCTGGCTCCCACTTCTGCCTGAGCAGTGTTAAATAAATAAAGACAATCATCAGAGATCACTAAGAATTACAACATAATGTAATKGATCACTCAATTTCCAAATAGCTCCCCTTTGTTTGATGACTTCTTTAAAGTTTCTTGGCTTCAGTAAGTGCATTGTAAATCTACATTTAGGCAGCAAGCCCAGCTCCAGTGGCTGTGGAGAAGAGTATTAACTTGTACATTTTTCTATAAATATCTGCTGTAAGTTTGCTGCATCCATTCTCCACTGAGGTGTCAGAGAGAGTTGACTCCCAGTGGCCCTATTAATTCCTCTGACCTGGGTCACACATGGGATGCTAATATGCTTCAGGGCACAGAATCCTGCAGCCACAATCTGCACAGCCTGCAGCATTTATATACTGCTGTTGCTGTAGCCTGGAGCAGCAAGAAGGAAGAGTTGCAACAACACAGTTTGAAAAAAAAAAATGTTTTCMCCTTTATCCTATTGCTAGAAAAGGTGTATTCYACAGCTGTTATTATTCCCTATGTGATTATTTGGAAATAGCAGCCTGTATGGGTAGGAACATTAAGTACACAATATTCCCRTCTCGGTAACCCACCATAAAAGATYATTGCCCCTTTAAGAATATTCACCGTGACAGCATCCTGCATCGCTTTCTCATCTCTAGTTTCCCCCTATCATTTTGCTTCCAGAGTCCTGCTGTGTCTGTTCGCAAAGCATCTCTGATCCCAGTGATGATGGGAYAGCGCAGGGAGGCTGCAGGGGAGGGTGACACACGTACGGAGCCCTGGTGCCATCCAGCGGACAGCTGCGCTCTGCACCGCGGGAGCGGCTTCCTGAAGGATCCCGCGATTGCCATCCCTGCTGTCTGAGACCTCAGGCTGCTTCTTCCCAGACTGGTACGCGGAGTTACTCCGGATTCTCACACCCTCAGGTGGTTCTCCACAGAGCAGGATGCTCGTACCTGAGCTGTGGATCCGAGCTGTGTCCAGTGAACGAAGCCAAGCGAACTTTAAAAGGCAATTGGGGTGACTGAGAGCAGGGTCTCCATCCTGATCATCCTGATTTGTTCTGAGGAGTGCTTAAACACTTGGATTTAAAAAAAAAAAAAAAAAAAAAAAAAAAAAAAAAAAAAAAAAAAAAAGAAAAAAAAAAAAAAAAAAGGAAATAGAATAATTTTCCCCAAACAAGTCCCAGGGGACCCACTGGCAGTTCAGAATCAAGAGTTACTTTTTCAGATATCTCCAGTGGGATTCACTGAGAGCTGCCCACCTCTTACCATCACAGCCTTTGCTCACTTCTTCAAAAGCAGTGCTAGATAYAAGTCCAGGTTTTTATCTAGCTTACCCAGTCTGTCATTTTGCAAGAAAACGACATAGCAAAAGCAGGGCTGTTAAAATCAAATTGTCAGGGTGTTTGTAAAGTCAGTGCTCTCAGCTGGCAGCACAGTTCAGGGCCAGGCAGGAACACTGTGCTGTGCCCAGGTGCAAGGCAAGATGAAAAGGTTTCTGCTGACCACCACAGTTCACTACCAAGTACAAGGCTTATCTCATTTGAGGCCTTTCTGGGGCAATTATTGCAATCAGAAGTTTGACCCCACCCMACACCTTATGGACTTTCTGATTTACTGCAACACACTCTTCCCACTCCCTGCGAGTCAAGAGCTTATATGGGAAAACAGATGCCTTGAAAATGTGGGGCCCCTATTCTCTGTTMCAGCTAAATTCCACTTATAGCTAGAAGGGAAGATAAAAGATTATTTGAAACCATCTTTAARCTCCCTGTATTTCACAGTAGGCAGAGGACTAACTTCACTTCCAGTAAGAATTGAAGTGCTTTAAGGTATTGGGATAAAAATATTTAGGAATGCCAACACATTTCTGGAAGAGAGGAATAGGCTAAAAGGGTCTCTGGCTTCTCTGTCCTAAYATGTATCTCTGAGGTTAAGAAAACAGAGGGGAAAAAATACACTTTCTGAGGATTATTTATTTTACTACTTATTCCTCTTTACTGTCTGCAGATAGCCCTTCTGATGTTTGAAATTACAGTAGAAATAAAGACTGTGTTAATTATATTTTCCATGCTCTTAAATAATAAATACCCCTATCTGTAGCTCAGATATCTGAAAGTGCCCTCTAAGGAGTCAGTCAGGCAGGATCCACTGCACAGAGCAGTGCAACACCATATAAACACCATATAAAAGCAAGATAATACATATAAGGTGGGTAGAGAAGAATGAAGCTATGCACTTAGGAAAATACTCATCATGCAAATTTAGATAAAGCAAAAGGCATTCCTCCCTTTTCTGCAGCCCTGAGAGAGATACTCTCTCTCCCCATTTGCCTGCAAAGGTGACTCACAAACACCATTTATGTGGCTGTGCACATCCCCCTGCCCTAATCCACAGGGCTACCCTTCATCTCTGTTACCTAACACAGAATTGTCTCCTGCTTTTCACTGCAAAATCCCCAGTGAAAYGAATGTAGCACCTTAGAGCACAGCCCTAGTTGCTTAGAGAGAGGCACACTTCGTTTTAGTGGTTAAAGAAAAGAAAATAAAGCCTTTCTCATAACCTGGAGTTTGGAGAGCCAGCCTGGCCTTGCCAAAGTCCAAGTTTATCTTTAGTTATGGAGATTCCTTAAACGGCAATAGAGG
>NW_026623524.1:109168-125035 GCF_030028575.1 Malurus melanocephalus
AAGAAGCAGAAAAGCAAAACTGTGGGGCTGGAGCTGTGTTTTGATCTGCTCACCACTGTTTTATGCTGTAGTGTGCAAGTCAGGATACCCAGAGTGTCCTGGCAGAAGCTTTTTTTCTGCATCAGTGAACTGAGAGGAGGAAGATTTTCCCACAGCAGCTCTGAAGGGAAATGTATCCATGTGGGTGTATAGGTGTRTAGGTATACAGGTAAAGGAAATAAAGTTAAGAATTTAAAAAAGCACAAAGGGATCTTAACCCAGTGCAGTCATTAAAGAGAAACTGTATGAAGTGTCACTGTCCTCATTCCCCTTTACTTTCCAGCAACAGTAGTCAGAATTGGCCTAACTTCTGGTTTCTTTACAAAACCCTTTAGTGAACATGTTTATTGTCACAGCTGGCATGCAAATCTTGCAGCTAAAGAAAAGTCTGTGAGCAAAGAGATTTGGATAGTTCAGAGGGGTTTAAGAGATGAGTGCACATGGAGGTTTAAACACATGTGCTTGTGTCTGCCTGTATATGTGCACGGACACACACATATTTTGCATAGGTTTTCAGAAGACATAAACTTTCTTTGGGCTGTGCAATAGCTGGGAAGAACAGAAGGTGGCATGTTTGCAACGCTTTTGCACAGCAAGAAAGTGCAGTAAAGGAAATCTAAGAAGGAGMTACAGTAAATGGAAAAAGGATACAGAAGGAGAAAGCAGACAGCTATGCCCACACCACATCCAATTTGATAAATCTCTGCTGTTAATGATTGTTATTGATGCTGAAGGCTATTTCTTCCCCCATTTTTGCAGTGTAATTCACTGATGCCATAAGGGCTGATTTTACCACACTTTGGAAAATACCTGCTTAGTGTAGTACTGTAATATTTTTATAAAAATTGTAAAATGCATGTGTGTGGTGGTTTTTCTTTTGTTTGGTTTTTTTTTTTTTTTGTTTTTTTTTTTTTTTTTTTTTTTTTTTTTTTTTTTTGGGTGTTCTTTGTTTGTTTTTTTGTTTGGCTTAGTTTGGTAATGATAAAAGTCACACGGTATGACCAGTGAATCAAGAACCATGTAAGGAAGATAAAAGTAGCCCTGACAGTTTCCCTTTAAAGTGCAGATTTATGGGAGATAGTGCCCAAAGGCAAAAAGGAGAATTAATTTACATTTGCAAAAAAATTATGAAGCAAAAGCTTAAAAGGAAAAAAATTAGAGATTACAGAACTGCTTGTTCTCCAAGATTAAGACCTTTCTGAATATTTAATCAGGCCTTATGAAACTCTTACCACAAGCAGGTGTCTTTTAGTGCACTGGCCTCTTGGCCAGTCTGTATTCTCTAAAGAACACATTTAACACTCTTTTCTGACCCACCAACCTATGATAAGCATCAGGTTCCCCACACCCTGCGTGACAGAAGCAAAAAAAGCTCTTTACAGCCCATGTTGGTCACTCACCAGGCAGGAAGCTCCTCTTCTCGAGCTCTCCTTTCCCTTCCTCCYAGGACTAATTGCCACAGCTCGTTTAATGAGAAGCAGACTGCTGCAGGGGGTGGTGAGAGCTGGTCTGAGCAGGACCAAAGCAACCTCTCCTGCCGCAGCCGGGGGTGCCAGGAGCCACCAAGGAGCTGAGGTTCACTTCCCATGGGAGTAAAGCGGCACTTTTGTTGCCCCTTTGAGAAATCTTGGACAGCGTCTGACAGCAGACAGCCCTTCTTTGTTTAGCAGCCAAACACCCTCATTCCCTGGGCAGTTGATTGGCTTTTAACTTCATACATCCAGCAGATGAAAAGGACTCCCTTGGAATGTCTGGGGACCCCAGAGAGAGGTCTCAGGTGGCCCAAAGGCTGGCAGCATCCCCTGCCACGGGCCCCTGGGAGCACGGGCTCGGTGAGGGAGCCTGCTGCCTTCCCCMTCTTTGGGAGCACTCCCAGGTCCCTCTGGTAATGACGGGCCAAACCCAGCTCACAGCAGCGGCAGAGGGGGAGCCAAGAGCAGAGCCCAGCAGCTCAGCAGCTCAGGAGAGGGCACAAGGAGAAACTGCTGCCTTGGCTTATACCTTTCCAACCCCAGCCTGCTGGTTTTTTGGGACAGGGAAATCCTGGTGCTGCAGCATCTTGACATACAGYAAATAGAAGAAGCATCGACTTTTGGAACACTTCTGTCATTTAACTTACCTTTTTCTCAGTCCATTTACTTGCTGGTCTCCAAATACGAGGTATTTGAAAGGAATGGCTGTGCTTCTCCTTGGCATCCTGCAGCTGACCAAAAGTAGAAGCTCAAAGCTGGAGGTCCTGATTGCAGCTGCTGGTCCCAGCTACAACTGCTGGTCCCCATCTGGGAGACAGTCCTGAASGCCACCTGTTTGCTTATTTTAGACTTCAGCAGAGTGTACCAAATCTGTCATCCTGACCCCAAAGCTCTGGGAGGTGCATTCTCAGGTTTTGACTGTGAGTGTGGCTGCTGTGATTCCTTCCAGGCAAATACAACCTGAATTCTGCTTCCCAYCTTGTAATGCTTCATCCTTGTGATCTTATCTGAAGAATTATATATAAATACATTTTTTATATTACATAATACAAAAATATAGGCATGCACATAAAATATATACAATTTACATRTATCAATATCTCTTACATACTATATAAAATGCGCAGATACAACCCTATGTATGTTTAACATGTATGTTTAAAATACATGATAAAATCTATATAAAATCTTATATATTATTAGAATCTTACATATTAATAAAAACATATTTTGTGGCTGTGTACATTTGTGTGCACATGTACAGATGTTACAGTCACGCTTTGAAAAATTTTGCTAGAGCATAAAACTCGCCAGCACTTCATGAGGAGGCTGGGGAAATGCATATTACCACAGCTGATGGTCCCAGATGGAGACCCAACTGCAAGAATTTCTTTGGATTGTTGGCCTCACATTTACCATTCAGAGCCATCTTACGGATGTCAAATGCAGTTCCTGAGGAAACTGAAGTTTYCTGGGGGAGAAATATTTCCCTGGCACCTTCATTTTGTGAGTCAAATCAGAAAGGAAAATCCAGGCAGCAGTGTTGTAAGTCAAACAGCTTGGACAGAAGCTCTCATGGGTGGTCATATTCTGAGAGAAGTGTTGTAGGGTGGGAAATCGCCACAGCTGAGGAAAGAGTAGTAAATGAGTGTCCCAGCTGCTGCAGGAGGTGTGCACACAAACCTATTCAATCTAATGTCTGATAATCTAATTCTTCCAAGAAATGGAACATCTTGGAAGGCTAACTACACAAATAATTTAGAAGAAAACTCTCAGCAAGAGAACACAGGTGTTGAATCGCTCAGAAGTAGTCTGGCTACATAAAAGCACAAGTGRGTTCTGCCTCTGAGACTAATCTTTTCTTTTGAGGTGCCAGCCTGGTTAAAAACAATCTAGCAACAATAGTTTCAGACATGCATCCCCTGGGTACTTCTTGAAGCTGGGTTAAGTCTCAGTGCACAGCCTGTGGTGTTGAGAATTACTGCTGACAAACCAAGATTTTCCCATAATCAAGCACAGCAGAATTGCTGCTTTAACCAGCAGCAAGAATTGCACTTCTCTGTCACACTTGTGTTCAGCAAATCTTAGGACTCCAACATGACACTACCCATGAAAGGGCTTTTTTTTTTGATTTTGCTACTAAAGTTCACCTGAGTGAGGATCTGTGAGGAGTTTAGGTGAAGTTAACGTGATCTGTGGAGACTTTTGCCACTGGTGTCCTGGAAGATGAGACATTTACGAGCACATTGCTTGTGCAGCATGGCAGTTTTGTGTTTGACATTGCAACCTGTCCTGCCAGGTGCAAAGGACCCCTGAGAGTCCCTGTGCTGCACTGCACTGCACACTCTGAAGCATTAGAGTTGCCTGGGATATTAAGGGCATCATGTGGCACCACGGCTAAATCCTGGGCGGATGAAAGTTGGTTAGTGCGTGATGCACAGGCAGCTGCTGATGTCCACAAAGCCATTACAAGTCTCTCCAACTGATGCTCTTTGAGGATGGTTCCAAATCATTCCTTTCCTCCTACTGGGTGTTTCAAAATCCTGACAGCAGGAGGTCAGGGATCCTGTCTCCAAGAAGACTGAGGAAGGCACACCATTGATGAGGCGGTCCGTGGCACAGCTGCAATGAGATATGGGCACAGGAGGACACTTATGAAGCCAACCTCCTGACACAGCAACATCATTTTGTCCTCAAAAACAGTTTTGTTATTCTGGATAATTAGCCAGACTCTACTCCTCTCTTGGATTCACAGACTTGACAATACAGGGGACCCATCCCTGTGGGGCATAGTGCAGCTTGTTGTACTAAATTCTGGTGTCTTGCCAAGACATGGAAAAGGAACCCAGYCACATTCCCATGAGCTATCACTTTTAAAGAATTTGGTATTTTTGTTTCTTTCTTGCCATGATCATTTTTGTGCCACCAGAAACATAAGAAAATAATCCATCAGTGAAGGAGACACTTGAGATCCCAAGAAATATTATTTTAACCTTTTGGTACAAACAGCAGAGAATAAATGGAGCATGCTTATAAGGTAAATAAAATCATCAACAGTATCTTTTACCCTGGCCCCCAAGTTCCTCACTCCAGATGCTTTACCTCATTCAGCCCAGATCATATGCCTCCACAGGATATGCACCAGGAAAAGGCTGTTTGATCTTTGCTACCATTTCCAGCAGTCCTCAGCAGGAGGTTTAGGCAGATRTGGGTGCAGGTAAACCAACTGTTAGAGGCCTAGTGTGCTGAAAAATGAACTCTTTAATTCCTCTTTTACTCCAAGAAAAACAAAATCAGCAAGGTACATTATGGTATTTGTGCTCTGAATTAACAGTTCCAGGTCTGGGGCTGGTGGCATTTTGTGCAACATTTAGGGCCTAGGAAGGGTTGGCTCTGAAGGGTTGGTTCATCTGCCTCTGGCAGTGCCCGTGAGTGGAGTTGCAGGGAACAGAAAAGAAAGAGAAGATTAACAGTTTGCTCCTTCTCCTGCATCCTACTCTTTTCCTAGTCTGGGCTTTCTAAACCAGCTGTTGATAGAAAACAGCTGATTCCAAATGACTTTTCTTCCATGAATTTCCCTTTTTATTTTTATTTATTTATTTATTTATTTTTGYTTGGCATGCACATCATCCCTCAGTAATTAGTCTTGCAAGTTTAATTTTAGGTTGGATGGTTAGGTATTGACTACTTTGTTTCATTCTTGTATCCAGCAAATTTTATCGTGCAGAATCTCTCTAAAATATTACAGGAAACATTGTAATATCATTCCTTACTCACTGTCTCTATAACATTCAGGATTTAATGTATCCCTATCATACTCACACTGCGGTAATTCTCTCCATGGGTGAAKAGTGGAAGAGAGTTTTATCTATTTAATCTCTCCTCATGGTGAAGACATTCCTTACCTTTTGTCATCCAGTTTGTCATTTGCTGTGTCAAATAGTTCCACTGTATGCTTTTTTTTTTTTTTTTTTTTTTTTTTTTTTTGCAAGTGGGAAAAAAGTAAAAAGCAATGTATTATCAGAGGGTAGTACAACATGCACTTACCCAGACTGTCTCTTGCTTTCCATGCTGAGTTAGAATATTTGCTACAATAATGGTCAAAAAGACTCYTGAGATGACAATTGTTACACATGATCTCCCGGTCCCACTGGTTTAACCTGAGCACTTTAACATGTACAACTACAGATTTATGCTTTATGTCGAAACCTACACTCAGGAAAACTTGTATCATGAAACTACAGGTAACAGGTGATAGGAGGAATCCAGCACATGCTTGAGCATGGGCCAGGAAATGAAACAAAATGCATAATTTATGAATCTTCCAGCTGTTTTCTTAATTTTTAGCAGAAGTCAGTGGTTACCAAAGCAACAATAGCACATGGTAAATTCTGAATTACCTCTTGAGGTAAATGATAAAAGCCCATAACTCAAACAGCCAACCTCTTGAGAATAATTTACTGTACAGCTTTCAGAGCTAAARCACTCATTGGGACAAGCTGAATTCCTTCAGGGTAGTAAGAGCTGAGTCATTCTTTCAAAAGACAATGAAGATGCATTAAAAAACCTGACTCACACAGCTGCTGAAATTGGAGTGTGTTTGGGCTTTGAAATGAAAGTTGAGACATACTTGAACACCTTAGGAGTATCAAAATTCCACTAAGTGCCAAAATGAGTGTGGACATGAATGTGTGTGAACATGATTGCTGGATGATTTTGGAGTGGGAAATGAATGCCYTTCCATTTATTGACAATGCCATACTTCTGTGACCAGATTAATTTGCATCATATGTAGCTATTTATATTGGAGCAGGACAGAAATTCAGTCTTATCTGACCTGGCAGAAATCACAACACAGCTCACAGATATGACACGGTGTCTCAGCTCAGACTAAGTAACTGCTGACCATGATCCAGCTGAGCAAGTTTTGGCAGCAGAAGGGCACAGACTAATAAGCCTGCTAGCTTGTCCTCCCTTATTGSAGTTGGTAAGCACACTGTGCCACTCGTGTAACGAGCCATGAAACACAGCCCTTCTGACAACGAGGGAGGTAGGTGATGGTTTAAATCCACACAGAAATCAGAGCTCAGTGCTGGCCAATTTACAAAGGGTGGGGTGAGGAGGGAAAAGTTCAGAGCAGTTTTTTCTTTCAGCATCACAGTTCCTTGTAAGCACCTCCATCTATCAGTGATACACTTGCCAMTAGGAAGGAAAAAACAAAAAGCTGATGACCCAGCACAAGAAGCAGCTGATTGCAACACCAGCCCTGCAGGACCAAGGGAACTGCTCCCTGCAGAGTCAATTGCCCTGTCAGTGGGAAAAGTGAAATAAAGCCTGCCATCAGCACACAGGAACACAGCAATCCAGCCTACAAAGGACTTGTAGGTATCTAGAGATTTCTGATGTCCTAGAAATGAAAGAGAAATAACTCTCTGAGCCATGAGTGGAACCACAAAGATTAAAAAAGCAACCTCTGTGCCAAATCCATCATGACTAGAAAACAATCAATTCAGGAACACAGCAGTGAAATTTATTGCGAACACAGGAACTTTATGTCCTTTCATTGATATCACAAATTAATTTTTTCTTAACACTGCATTACTGACCTCTCTCCACAGTGTGACAATCATACACAAACTTTAGATCAGTAACCAAACAGAAATAGTTATATTTTTTCCGATACAAATGCCATATATCACAGCCATAGACATAAGCAAAAACTTGTTCCAAATAAATATGACAGCTTCATAACAAATTTAAACACAGTAATTATTGTATAAATGGTTTAACAAATGGTATTTTTGCTAGCAGAATAAGCATCTCCAGGAAAAAGAGGATTGAATACATAATCTGGAAATAGATTAAATATATATATAAAATATACTCAGCTTATTGCTTGGTTAGATAAATATTAAAATATTTGTGCACATCACTGGGAACGAGGCACTTATTCAGGTTAGTATAAACAAGGCCACTTGTTAAGTAGAAGGAAAAATGTTAATAGGCCTCCAAAAYATCTTGCTGAAATCTGAAACCTTGAAGCCATAATAATAAAAAAGACATGCTGTTACAGATGTATTTATAGTTCAGTGAATTGTAAAAAATCCAWTTTCTTAAGAATGGGACAAATCCAGCATGCCTTACTGAAAACATTAGGATTTTTTTCCCAGGAAGAGGACATCGGTATCTGACTCATGAATCTTAATCATGTTTGTCTAACTTTTCAGTGTTTGCTTTGTCCTTTTCTTTGTTATCACCGGTTTGCACTATTATTTTATATATTGTTACAAAACCATTAGTCTGATTATCCCCATCAGTCTAAATATTTGACAAAGTTGTAATCAGACACTATTCAAAACAGTATCAAGTGATTTACTGGGCTAAATATTTGGCTTGTAGAACACATGGGTTTTGATGAGATTTTATAAAAACAAATATAATTAAGAAAGATTTTGCCTGCAAGCACTTTTAATGATATTTTGGTCTGGTAAAATTCAAAAGCAGAAAAATAGCTCTGTTGATAAACATGTAATTTATGTATTGATAAACATGTATTTTATATATATTTTTTTAAAAAAGATCTTCTCTGCTTATACAAAACAGGCATTTTATAAATATTAAAAAGTTCTATTATTTACATGTGTCCCATTCTACTGTAGAATCAATGACTGCTATTATCCAAACATGCAAGTTCTAGGAGAGAAATTCTGCTTTTCTCATAGTGATGTCACACATAGTCACAAAGGCAAATTTGATCTTAGTGTACATTTGCAACTTAGTGGTGAGCTTACTAATATAAAAAGTATCTGTGKGTTACGTCTTTGATCAATCTTGCACACATAATAAATGGATCACAAAACCAGGAACTTAATTAAAAGAACAAATTGATGTCAGGTGACTGGGGGAAAGGTCTAAAGCACTAGGCACGGCTTATGGATAATTGTTTCAGCCTAGAATTCRGATTAATTAAAATAAAAGATGACTGCAAGTGTTTAGTAATGGAGTTTGACCCTTCGGGTGCTGCAAACATCCTTCAATTAAGCTGTCTAATCACCATCTTCAGAAAACSTAGAAAAGATGGGACAGATTCTGACCTGATTCACTTTGTGAAAAACTGACAAAATCCTATTAAATGAGTGACGTCATAACAAAACAGACCCAGGGCAAGAGGTATTAGCATGAATCTCTCTGTGGGTGTATTTACACTATACCATGAATCACAGCACAGATATTCCCAGGCTAGTGGAACTCCATGTTCCTGAATCTTTATGGCTCAGGGGAAAATCGTGCAGAATTAGTAGGTCATATCTACCTGTGTTGACTGACCCCAACAACCAGGCCAGGAATTTTTCTGGAAGGATTTCTATTTTTGTTTTTTAGTTCAGAGATAGCATTGTGTGCTTACAGGCTGCTTTAAAATTGAATCCTGCCCAGCTAACTCAGATCTCAGCAACATGGTCCCCAGAACACCAAATGTCAAATGTATTGGGGACTGTCTGTACACACCCCCACAAGATGAKGGTGGTGGGAGGGAAGAGGCATTTTAGCCTCTCAATCATCCTAATTCAGATTTTATACAGTTTGCATAGTTCAACTCTATTGGGAACTCCATTGACTCCAGTGCTGTTTGACAATCTCATGGACAGTGGGGTCAAGTGCACCTTCAGAGAGTTTGCAGATGACACTGAACTGTGTGGTACAATTGAGATCCTGGAGAGAAGGAAAGCCATCCAGAAGGACCTGGGCAGAACTGAAAAGGGAGCAGAKCTCATGAAGTTCAACAAGGTCAAGGGCAAGGTCCTGCACTTGAGTTGGAACAATCCCAAGCACAAATACAGGCTGGGCAGAGAATGGATTGAGAGCAGCCCTGCTGAGAAGGAATTGGAGGTGATGGTGGGTGAGAGGCTGGACAAGACCCAGCAATGTGCACCTGCAGACCAGAAAGCCAAACATATCCTGGGCTGCATCCAAAGCAGTGGGGCCAGCAGAGTGAGGGAGATGGTCCTGACCCTCTGCTCTGGTGAGACCTCACCTGCTGTAGTGCTGCATCCAGCCCTGGGGCCTCCAGTACAGGAAGGACATGGACCTGATGGAACGAGTCCAAAGCAGTGCCACAAAAATGGTCAGAGGGCTGCAGCACCTCCCCAGTGAAGACAGGCTGAGAGAGTTGGGGCCATTTAGTCTGGCCAAGAGAAAGCTCTGTGGAGACCATATAGAACCTTCCAGAACCTGAATGGGGCCTACAAGAGAGCTGTGGAGGGACTTTTTACAAGGGGATGTAGCAACAGGACAAAGACCAATGACTTCACTCTGAAAGAGGGTAGGAAGACAYTTACTATGAGGGTGGTGAGACACTGGCACAGGTTGCCCAAGAAAGTTCTGGATGCCTCCTCCCAGGAAGTGTTCAAGGCCAAATTGGATGGGGCTTTGAGTAACTTGGTGTGGTGGAARGTGTCCTGCCCATGGCTGTGGGGTTCGACCTAGATGATCCTGAAGGTCCCTTCTAACATAGGCCATTCTACAATTAGGTGACTTAAAGGATTTACTTACATAAAATGCTAGTGTGACAAAATAAACAATTTTCTGAAGGTTACATAGCTTCCATAGCCAAGGATTTAACAGGGACAGAATAGGACCTGTCTGGATAAAAACTGCCACAAGGCACTGCTGCTCCCAACTTGTCATGTTACCTAAATCAAGAATGCTAAGAGAAAATTAGAATTTCTCTTGCAGAAGTAGCCACTCATTAAAAAACACCCAACAATGACCCAGCATGTTTGTCCAAATGTGCTATAATYATACAGCAATAAATACTTCTTAATTCAATCAAATGTTAATTTTTTCTTCACTTTTTGCTATTCAGTATGGCAACTAACTATGCTGGATTCAATATCATGATTCCTAGGCTCAGTTCAGCAGAACCTTGTCCTCTGCACTTTGAATCTAACTATCATTTTCTCTAGGTACTGAAATACTAATGTTTGCATTTCTCAGTAGTGGACGTGAACTAAGAAATAAAATTTACCTTACAACACATCCATGATCTGTTATAAACTTGAGAAGATGTAAGAGTCCATTTTCAGTGAAAACCAAAATTTTTTTCTGGATTTGTTGCATTCTTTGGCGTTGTATAAACATAAATAAGAGAAAAAAAAATCTCAGATTAAATAGATGAATAGGAATTTKCAGGAAAGAGTATGTACTGGATCTGGTGACATGCAACTGTTTATAATGCTATGCTGTATAATTTAGCTGTCTTTTGAAAAAGTTCAGTTACATATACGTAAAAAAAAAATCACTGGTACAGATTAAGTGAAGTCAAAAACTTACAGGACAGAGGATCCATGCCTAAGGCATTCCATCACCTTTCAAACTATTTGTAGAGATTGAGTTCTTTGTGAGAAAGAGTACAAAATTTAACAGAAGAGTGTAAGGATTCYAGCTCTCAAGTATTGTGTGCTTCTGAAGAAACAGATCTCCTCTCTTATTGCAGACAGGATATATAGCACCTTTGTATAGCTTCTTTAATTATTTTGAAATGTCAGAAAACACAAARCCAAAACAATAATCTCTCCCTTACAATACAGTCCCTTGAACAGCTGCCTGAGATTAGTGCATGGTGTAGGGACATCAGCACTTCCTTTGGTGCAAAGTGGGAGGTTCGGTTCAGCTTCTTCTGTTGTTGACAAAGGCAGTAAAAGCTCAGGATTTCAAGTACACCTAGAAACACACTAACTCCTTGTAAGTCACCATTATCTGCTGCTAAAAATGTGCAGTTTGAGGGTTTTTTGAGGCACTCTGTAGACTCTGGCTTGAATCCTGTGGTCTTGGAATCAAACCTCTGAGCTGTCGTTGCTGTAATTATGCGGTAGCATCATTGGTTCATTGCTGCCCGACTTGTTTGTGGCTTCCTTCTTGTCAGAGTGTTGTTTCCATTTTAGCAGCAAAATGATAATTGCAATTAAGCAGATGGCAAGGAAGACAGCGGCAGCTCCGCCAACGATTGTGACCACACTGATTCCTGCACTGGAGTTATTCAGTTCCCTGGGGAGAACACCACTGACTGCAACCTCCTTTGGGGGCGCCTGTTTCTTGCTGGTGCGATCCAGCGCTATGTGCTGTATGTTCGTTCCTCGGCTGTTTTCTACTCCAATGTCCCTTGCAAGCTCTGGTTCCTGCTCCACCCCCCTCCTCTGCCGTCTCCAGGCAGAAGTTCCCGGGCTCCYTGCGCTGAGGAGTGAGTGGTACTGGTGCTCCACACTCCTTTTGCCAATTCCGCGGTTCGCGTTCTCCTTGGAATGCACTGTGTAGATCGTGTGGACGTACCACTCTCTACCCAACGATACCTGGAAAGAAACGATTTTTGTATTTAAATATGCACATTACACAACCTGGACAGCACTAAATGCAGAGGAAATCAGTCTCCGCTCTGAACTGAATGCCTGGACAAGCACTTTCAAACAAATGCACAGGTAACTCCCGACTATGTGCCAATGCGCACCAGAAGAGTCATGTTTTCTGCCAAAATTTTAAGAGGGGTTAGTCTCCATCCCTCTCTATGGTCAGACTCTGTGGCTACCAGGTGCAGATGAAGGAGGCCATGGCCTTGGCATGGTTTTAGTACTATTTGGTACTATTAGTAACAAATGCCATACACAGTATCTCTAGCTGTGGATGGGCTGCAAAAAAAAAGCCTTCCAGGCCCACCTATCAAGTGATTAGGCCATGGCTCTAATTCCATCTAAACATAAGAAAAYAATTTTTTTTCTGCAAGGATGGTTGAACATTGGAAGAGAGAGCCTGTGGAGTCTCCTTGATCAGAGATGGACAACTGGACATGGTCCAGTTTGACCCTGCTTTAATCAAGCTCTTAGAACAACCATTTCCACAGATGCCTGAAAACTTCATCCCCTCTGTGGTTGTGTGGGTCCATGCAGTTTGTGTGAGATGACAGCACCTCCCTTGAATTTCTCTTGTCTTTACCAGATTTGGCCTACACAAAGTTCAGTAGAATTGTCTGAATACTGTCTTAAAGCTACTGCCCGATAATTCCAATGGCTGCAGCCCAGTTTTGTTATTTTGAGAAATAACACATTTTATATTTTACTCTTGTTTTTCCAAGTATTTTTCAGGATATACTTTTGTTTCTTCATATTCTCATTTTTTTGACAGAACAAGGACCAAAAATTATGGCAYTGGAATATATGGAAGTGGATTCTTCATATAAAAAAGAAGATTTCATTTTCCTGGGGGCAGGTTTTTAAACTCTTTCGATACTTTTAAGTAGGCTGTTTCGTTAAATACTCTATTGCTTACAATGGGATCTTTAATATTGAAGTGGCCAAAAGTGGGATCAAAGCCTCCTCCATATTTTTTCTACTAATTTATGCACTCAAGTTGTGCATTCAGTTTTGCAAATACTAGAGACAAATAATAAAGAGACAATTCCTGGGTGGGTTATATAGTTAAAAGGGATGAATGCACACTGAAGCATTAAAAATAATTAAGAAGTAGTTGCACCCTTTAATTGTCAATTTTTAGGCTTTCCAGGCAAGTTTGCAAGGAAAGAATTGTACAGAAAATGCTATCAACTTGAGTATCAACTTGATTTTGATAAAGTTGACTATAAATGCTTATGATTTTTAATTTTTTGTCTTTGAGAAGTGAGATGGGAAGCAATAAAGCAATGCCATGTAACAAGAATCTTATCAACTTCTTAAAAGAAATGTAGAAGAACAATTTACATAATTTCAGGTTAGCCTATGGAATTATACTAGAGAAAAGCAAGAGTATCCCTACAGAAACACTTTAATAAGTATTCCAGATATAAATATCTACAAGTTTCTAAGCATTTATAATTGTGTTTGACTGTCACTGGAATCAGAATAAATCTTTCTATTGTCTTCAATTTGACTTACAGTTAACAAGAATWCTTGAGCAAGCGTTTCTTTCTTCGTTCAGTACTTTTGCTAACAAACTACAGAACTCATACCTGAAATAGAGGAGTTGAGTCTACTTTAAATCCATCAGAGCCTGGCTGTTTAACTAATGGAATTGCTTCAGGATCATCCATAGCAAGTTTTGCATTAAAAAGCACATTTCCAAAGCTTGTGGCTTGCGTCTCTGGCTGAGCTTTGTCCTACATGGAGTGAAAAAATGTTTGTAAAAAACAGAATTATTTTCTCTAGGAAAAATAGATTTAATATTTACTAGAAAGGTATCAATTGTGTAATTTATATCAATTGTGTAATTTACACATGCTATTTTATGCAATATAGTGAAATATCAAGAGAAAAGACATGAGAAGCAGTTGTGGTCTCATCTGACTTGTACTAACTTCTATTTAATATCTCACCATTCTGGAATAAAAGGGAGAGACACTAGAGAACAACCATAGCTATACTTCTTAATAAAGAAGATACACAAATGTGGTCTGAAATGAAAGTAAGAAGCCAATTTCCCAATCTAAAGAAGCTACATTTCATTTCATTAACAGTCACATAAATTTGTTTAGCTAATTATATAAACATCTTAAACTTAACTCCAAAACCTGGACATCAGGTCTGTAGTTACCTGGGGTTGCTCTGTAGTTGTATTCAGAAAGGAAATCATCTCAGATCATCTAAGCCAACTTTAGAGGTATCTCTCTTTCCCTATGAACTRCAGAGGCAACCAGAGTGACTGACTTTTCACCATAATCTAAATTTTGGATGACTAAACATGAAACAAATTCTAGTCCTTCTCTTTCATGTCTCCTAAGACTCTCTCTATGTTTCRTGGATATAGACAGCACAGAGAAAAAGCTGATCTTGAGATTCTAGTTTAGGTCAAACTCTTAATGAAGGCAGTTCCCAGAAAGATAAAGACTAGAACCAGGAGGGAAAAAGGCAAGACACTGTCTCCATGAGTTCATGCTAGCCTGGAGTTTGAGTCAAAAAATTTGRTGCTGTTGAGAACATTTTAAAGGAGAGTTGGGTTTTGGACAGAAGACAAGTTAGAAAAAAAAATCAAAATATATATATGCATCCTCCCAGAATTAGAACACTTACCACAATCTTAAACCTGTACAGAAGAGATGGAGAATCAGCAAGGCACCCGTATTCAGTATTGGATGGATTATATTTGGGTACATATCCATCAGCTCCTGTGCACAGGAAAACCTTCTCGATGCTACAGTAGAAGGAATCACCCAAGTTCTGCACTGGATCCACCATCACCCGACCGTATATGACATCACCTGCAAACAGTGCACACAGTTCACATCCTGTTAGACTGCAATATTCAGCACAGCTCTGAAGCTAAGCAAACAAAGCCTTGYCAAGAAGCTTAGCCCAACAAGCACAAACCCTTACTCCTATCTTGTTTTGCCTGCAACAGAATCCTGATAGTGTGGAACACAATTTAAATGTGTATGATCTGTGCAGAATTATACCTTCTGAGAAAGCAACATCACTCTCTTGCCCAAAGCCCATCGAGCCATCAGATAGCCACAGTGTCTTCTTAGAGAGGAGGAACATCTGGGTGTTCAAGCTGAACTCAGCAGCCACTGGGTCACTGACCTAAAACCACAAAAGCATAAGGCTCTTCAACAAGTATTTTTTAATGAAAGACACAGAGCATGATGTTAAACCCTTAAAGCATAGCATGATCTTCTCCCAGTGTTCATTTCTTACCAGCTTTGCACATCTATATGCAATAATACAGTTTAACAAAAAGATCTCCTGGTACCAGACATATATTGCTATGTATTTTATATGCACACGAACTTTGGATTACCTGCATCTGTGATATTTGATACTATTCTAGGTTAGTTTCTTCCTACCACTAAGGAGTTGTCCAGGGAAACTTATTTGTGGGGGTAACATGAGAAAAATATTTCCCTCAAAAACTTGTCCCTGACTCATCACAGCCTGTTTTCTCCATTCCATTTTCATTCTTGCACACAAGTCCCACTTCTGCTTCTGATCCTGTCAATATTTGAAAGCACACGATGCCTGATGATTTGTTTGCAAGTATCAGTCCTTCTAATGTGCTGCAGGATATATCAGATCATGCATGTGAAAATGCACCAAACCATTTGAACATCTTTTTATGCTAGTATTTATCACTTTTTGCTAATATTTATCTTCATATGTTTGACACAGTTATCTATGGTTCTTGATTACATGGAAACTATAAAATAAATCAATTCCATCAGCAGCAGTTTCTCATGGGACCATAAAACATGAGACAGAAGGCAAACTATAAAGGAATATGGCATAATAAAAGGGAAATAATACAGTGAAAAGAAGAACTGGGGGAGCCTAAAGTTCAAAAGGATGCAAGAACCTGTGGAAACAATGCAGACAACACACAC
>NW_026623524.1:125105-258394 GCF_030028575.1 Malurus melanocephalus
TATGTATAAGTGTGTGGACAGGAAGGAAAGAAAACAACAAAGAAAACATTCTTACTGGCTCATGGACAAGGGTCCATTTCACCATAGTCTCACAATTATCAAAGCAACAGGATCTGGCAAGAAGAATGTATAGCTCAGACATTTTTATGAATGGAGTACTGCTCTTCAGAAGAAGGAACCTTACCAGCATAGCCTTTGCACATCAATAATGATAAAAAAATTGCATTCTCTTGGAATGCTTCTTTCTAAATGCCTGGAAAGCATGCTATTGGATTGTAGTCCCACAAATACTTGATTAGCACAACTGCTTTCCAGCTGTGTTATTTAGGACAGTAGTTCAAGTGTAATTATTTTCATGGGCATTTGAGACATTTTATATCAGAGTTCTTGAAAAAGKGATCTGTGAGAACCTGCTGGATGAGAAGTGTAACTGTCAATTCATTCTGCCTATTTGCCATGTCCATCATATAGATGATTTGGGAACAACGCAGATCACCCATGGGATCAAAGCCCGTGTGATATTTGGTATCCCAAGGAACAGACCACTCTTAAGACTGGTCCATCCCAGGGCAACAAGTATCCTGAGTATGGAAGGGCTTCTGCCAGGAAACAGTCATACACATTTAAAGAAAGGAGATGCTGAAAGGACTGGGATAAAGCAAAGCTTGGAGGTCGTATACTGATCATCTCCAGGGAATCCCAGAGTGAGACAGTGATAATRCAATCCTCACTGGTGTTCCAGGTTACCTGCTTCACTCCTCAGGGGCCATGGAGAGAGGAAAAAGGAGATATGCAGATGATATATRTCAAAAAAGGAAATGTTAAACCAAAAGCTCCAGTGGGGAAACACCAAATACATTTGCTCCTTGATTCTTACAATGGTTCCTCACTTGTGAGCAGTGAAAACAATTTCGAAGGCAATTAGAAAAAAAGATTTCCAAGGAAAATAAAAGACTCATATTAAAATGCCCAAGAAGGTAATTCAGTACAGGAGCTGGAGAATTAGACTAAGAATTGGGGGAAAAAACTCTTGTCCTGCCTCATCATAGACTTTACAGTGAAAAATAATTTTGGTCCAGTTATGACACCTATACTCACTGATTTCAGAGAGTCACAGAGTGGTTTGGGTTGGAGGACACATTTAAAGATCATCTCACCCAACCTCTCTGCMAAGGGTATGGACATTTTTGATTGAACCAGGTTGCCCAGGGTTCCATCCTAACTGGCCTTGAACACTTTCAGGGATGGGGCATCCACAACTTCTCTGGGTAACCTGTGACAGTGCCTAAACACCCTCAGTGTAAAAATACCCAATCTAAACCTACATTCTTTCAGRTTTTCTAAACCTACCACTCTTCCTGTCACTGTAGCCCTTGGTAAAAGGTCTGTCTTTCTTACAAGCCTGACTTATATATTGGAAGGCCATATAAGGTCTCCTTAGCTTATTTTCTCCAGTCTGAACAACCCCAAATCCCTCGGCCTTTCTTCATATGAAAGGTGTTTCAGCTCTTTGACCATTTTTTTGGTCCTCCTCTGACCCCCTCTAACAGGTTCATRTCTTTCTAGCACTGGGCACCAGAGGACTGGATGCAGTGGGCCTGTGCRGGTATCAGGTGTTTCCTAGTTCACGGACTGACATCCTTCAGGCTGATCCTTCAGTCTTTTTTTTTTCTTATTTGTACAATAATGTATACCAATGCATTTTCAGTTTTGCAGAATGACTTAAAAAATCTTAAAAGTGCTAGATACTGCCTACTGAATTTGTGCTATTGTACTGAGGCCAATTGCTGCCTTTTTGGGACCTGCTTGAAGTCCACATAGTGTTTCAATCTGTGATCAGACAGAAAAATTATCATTACCATCATTATCATAACCACAGAACTTCCCAAGTTCCTTTTACTCTGAGTATCTAAAGAAAAAAGATCTTGTTTTGAAATTTGTCAGTGACAGGGATTTAGCTTGCCACAGTCTATGACACTCTTGCAACTTCGTAGCTTATGCTACAAAGAGTTAGGTTTCTCCCTAGGCTACTTCACCCATTTTGCAATACTTTTTTTGCAGGTTTTTTGACCTTTCTTTGAAATAGCAGTATCTTATTGTTTATACTAGGGTCAGGAACAAGCTGTGGTTTAGCATTGGTATGTAGATTAGAAATGCCAGACAAAGGCTGAAGTGCTAAACTAATATAAATTCTCCTCACCCATTCCATTCAAACTTCTTCAAAACGTTGAAATGTGGCTGACTCTGAGAAGGCAGGTTTCACATCAGATCATGTATCATSTCTTCTTTGCCAGGACTTAATGCCCTATCAGGAATCATCTGTTCTCTCACAGGTGGCATAACGCCAAATGAAAGCATAAAGACTGCATACATTGCCTTGTGTACTCTGGCTGAGTCAACACAAAAGTGACTGTGTATCCCTGACTGATACGGATTTATCCTGTAAGATGATTTAAGAGCATAATCTACACCATTAATGAGCATGAAACCACAGTCACACTGCTCCAGTATCCGCTGTATTGGCTCCCAATAACAGAAACTATAACATTTCCTCCTTACACATCCCAAGCGTCACACCAGCCCTTTTGATACTCTGCAAAACTGGCAGTTTATGTTCTCTTAACTATCCAACATGACCCCCCTTTTTTTTAAACCAATGTTTTCTACCACAGAATCCATTTCTCCATTGTTTGTTCCCAGCTACAGATCTTCACAGCTGTACTTTATGAAAGGCATGCTGTCCACCTGTTCCCATATGCTCCCATATGATCCATATTACTATGGTTGGGATTTGTTTTGGTGACTTTTGTGAGTTTTAAAGCTAAGCATTTTACCAGTGTTGGCTACCTACACTTCCCTCTATAGTCAGTGAAGGAAGTTCTACCATAGGTCTAAATGAATCTTACTCTGCAGGTTCCACTATTAATACCAGAGCCCTAACTCTGATTTTGTGTCAGATGAAAACCTTATGATAATAGTTTTAGTGTTTCCTAATTACCTGATAAAACCTTTGACTACCAAAGCTAACAGACAGGAAGAGAATTCCTAAATATTACTATCACATCAAAGTAACTAACCCCCAAACTAATGTCAATGATCTTCCAACTGACTATCAAACACTGGACAAAAACCATTTGTACTCCTACTTTAGCCTTTTCCAGTTGGGTAAAACTGGTTATTTAGCAGAAGAGGAGTCCCACAAASTTAGAAATGTCTTGTTTACAAGCAAGTAAATTCAGTTGCTAGTACTGTCATTACAAAACAAACACATGGGAATTGAATTAGAAAGGAAACATGATGAAGATGTCATTGGGATGGTACCTGCTGGAATCGGATGTCCAGATCAAAGGTGATGGGCTCCCTAGGGTTGCAGATGGCTGGCAGGCTGTACTCCTGATGGGGGGCAGTGGTACAGGCTATCAGCTTCACCGTGTAGGTTCCAGAATAGTCTCGAACCTGGACAGAGAAAGAGAGGGAGTTGTCACCAACTTCCTAGCTAGCAGGCTGGGGCAGGAGGGGACAGTGATGGCTGAGGTTTTACCGCAAAGTCTGAGACAAAGCTCCACTGCTGGACTGGCTGGTTGTAGGTTGGCTCACTTCGGATGAGGCTCAGGCTAAATGTGAGGCCCGGGTGATCAGCTGACATAACCATGGAAATTAGAGATGAAGCTAGAAATGTGCCAAGAGACAGATTAGTCACCTCTGGTGTTTCATTGCAAACTCTCAGAGCCTGGAAAACATTCCCAATAATTCATAAACCATAATGCCATAGCCGATGTTAGCAACTTCGCAGGACACTGGGTTTTATTAACTGAAACTAAAATCAATCACAGCCAACTCAGCTGGGCCTCCTTGATTCCCATTCAAGTGTCTATTCAGCAGCTGCTTTTGGGCTACACAATGAGAACTGGATGAAGAATGAATTTAAGAGATGGTCAAAACAGCGAGAGTGGAATGGCAGARATCTATCTCCTGTTTTAAGACTGGAATGTCAGCCCAGGGAAACACAATATGATTTCTCTTARCAATGTAACACTTTGATCTCTGCTTCATAAACAAAACCTAACACAAGAGGACAGCTGAGAAAAAGCAGAAGCATTATGAAGGAGTTTTATGGGTTAAAAACACCTGAGTCAAACTAAAAGAGATTACCTATTTTTTTCCCCTTTCACTGTTGATCACTGGATTTAATTTAGTYAAATAATCTTTTCCATGGCTGGCATTAATGCTCAGATTTGTCTGTAGACAGAGTCTTATACCTGTAATAATTCTGAATAAAGGCAGTGGGATTTAAACAGATTAAATTGCAGGAACAATCCTCAGCAATGACTAATTGAATGTTATATTATATCATTATTATATAATTGAATATTATATCATTCAGTGAGAATGTTATATTAACAGAGTGATACAATGCCATACAACGCCTTTTCTTGCTCTCTGAAAAATATCCTAGAAAAGCTTCAAGTTAGAAAAGAAATTGTAATGCTGTCCAAGTTCCTAGGGCAATATAAGAAAGCAGTAAYTATAACTATGGGGTTAAAAACTTATATCTATAGCTCCATAATGGACAGAATGGCCTAGATCTTCATCCTTCATAAATCAGGCTCTTGATCAAGTGGAACTATTTGCCTTCCATCAGATTTATGCATATTTCAACAAGTTTGACAACTTGAATACAGTCATCAGTGACAAGCAAATCTCAAGCAGAGGAAAAATCCATATCTGAAGAGCATAGTATAAAAAAAATCAGGTATCARAAGCAGAAATAGGGGAAAAAAAAGAGCATCAAAGTTGGGAAGGGTGTCTTTATTTCTGTAGAACTGCTAAATGGCAGGTTACACGTACCAGGATGGGACATAACAAACAGACCGTGAAACCGGGCTTCAGTCTTGAAGTTGACAACCAAGCGCCCCTCTTCACTGATGCGCATGCTGGTTGGGAACAGGGAACCTGCCAGCAAAAAGCAATTTAAAAGTGTGATCCACTAGCAGGTGACAGTGAAACCACAACCTATGAAACACCAGACCCACTCTTTCATCTACCCCGTCATGTCATGTTTGGGGGAGCCCACTGGTGCTTTTTGTGTTGACTCCAGATTCTCAAACAAGAATTTACACAGTGAGGCCTAGAGTTTCCAAGGTACCTAGGGAAATTCCCTGCAAGGTCATGCTTTTACATGTTACCATGGACCCTACTAGCTGCTCTAGTAGGCTGAGGAAAATCCCCACAGCATAGTCTGTGCCTGTATTCAGGCAACAGCATGGTCAGTTGCCAGGGGGGGTCTGCAGAAGGAAAAGCACTTCATTCTGAGAAGTTTTCACAAAGTATTCAGGCTGAATTCTACCAATGAAAGCTGCTTCAGAGACACCCTTCATCAGTGCCTCCCTGCCTGCTGTGCCAAGGCAGCAACCACCAGCATGAGCTGCAGAGGCTGCTTGTGACTTCCACGGCAATCTGTTCTAGGGTGCTAATCTGTGAAACTCCTTCTGACAGGCTTTGCATTGCTGGCAATTTTYGGCATGAATTTGTCCCAAAACACAAGCCTTATCATCTTCTAATTTCAGATTACAAGAACTTGTTTACAAGAAGCTTACAAGAGGTCAGAAGTTTATTGGTTTACTGCTGTAGCTTGCAGTCAAAACCCTTTTTTTCCTAGATTCTGCAAAGCTCCAGAGTTCAGGCACTTCCTCCAGCACTGCCTTACAAACAGCAGGTGATGTACCACSATTCTGCTTGCCAGGAAAAAGAAGGAAACAGGAATGCTCCCACATGAATATGCTGGAAACCTAACACACTCACCATTGTGAATGTAAACCAGCTGTACAAAATCATCTGTGCCAATCATATTTGTTGGTACAATGGAAATATCTATATACTCATGTATGAATTAGGGCTTTAGAAGACCCTGACTGCTACAGTGTTACTTAGAATTTATATAGGACAAKTATATGAATTGAAAGTTATGGAAAGAAAATGGAAATTAGTTAACCTCTCCCTGTCCAGAAAAATAGCTGCTCAAAAAATGCTACTCAAATCTGGCTGGGATATGTTGGGAGTAATTTTTATGCTAGGTGTTTTCAAAGGGAACTACCAATGTTCAGCTCCTCCAAAGATGTGGCCATCACCTTCTTAAACAGAGAAATTAAAAAATTAAACTATCAAAGAGGGGAAATGGTGGCATAGATGCACCACATAACTGCTGAGACAGAGGATTAGATCTGCTTGTTATTTGGTGGCTAGCATGCTACATGATTTKTGGCATGTGGCTTATTCTTAAGGCACGGCATGACATGTGCTTCATTCTTCATTCTCTGTAGATCCCCCTTGCTGCTCCTCATTTCCTGCTCTTAACAYGAGGACAGAAACTGCATAGCAATGATTTCTGTAGTTCTTAGAGAGTTGGCAGAAACAAAAAGTGATTTTAGGTTTCCAGGAGTCCTTGTGTATGTGTGTGTACATAATTACAGCTGATGTCTGTCTTCTACCTTAGGCTGAGAGGGATATGAAACACCTGAAGCTTAATGCTGGGAAATATTTAGTAAATTTGCATAAAAGGCACAATGCAGCAGACAGGTGTAACCATATATTTTAATCCTGCACATACTTCTGTAAATCACTATTTTAAATAAATTTATTTTTTTTAAAAGATGAATTCTGCAGTGATAGAGTTTGGCTTGTTGACTAGTTATACTCACAAATATTTATTAAGAATATCTAATACATTTACAGAATGTCTCACAGTTTACTACTCTCACACAGAAGCCAAGTCACCATTATATAGTTCTGTTCCTTTTGAATGTTTCATAATATTTTCAAAACATCAAAAGTTTCTGAAACTGGCCATTCAATGTGAGAAAAAAACGGTATCACAGAAAAGCTTCAATTACTTTCATTAAAGTACAAACATCTTGTGTGCCAACAGAAAATGGTTACATAGTGTACCTGAAGTTCTGAGTAGATATAAATGTTTTAATTTTTGCACATTTTCTTCAAATATAACAATACAGTAGTTTTTCTTTGTAGTAAAAGAGCTGATGTCAACTTTACACAATTTTCATAAACACTCCAGCAGACACCTATGAGTGCTAGGAAATGAGAGAYTGCAACTGATAATAAATGATAATTTCTTTTTTTTTTTTTAGTATTGGAATGATTGAAAAAACCATCCTACTGTGTGCAAATGATACTCTTAGTCACAGCATGAGAGCATGAGTTCTGTGTCAAGAAACCCAACACCCACCTTGGAGCTCTGCTTCAGGTGGGCTCCCGATCCCATCCTTCCACAGGATGGCAGTGTCATACACAAAAGTCAGCCGGAGCTCTGACTGCAGGTCGAAATGCTGCCAACCTCCGATGCCCACAGGAGAGTGGAAAACGTAAGAGACGTACAGAGGGACTCTCAGCGTGACATAGGACTGCACTAGGTTGAGAACCTATGAAAACAGGAATTGTATATTARGGTTAGTGATGATCACTGGCAGCATCACACAGGTAAGCTGAATGCAAGAGAAAGGGAAGACAGAACTTCAAATAAATACTGCGGCTGAATTCTATTCTCTCTTTCTGCAAATTAGAGATGAAGTGTGAAACCACATTTTGGTGGTTTTCAGCTGAATTTACATCCCTTCAAGTTTCATCTTTGTACTTCAAACTGATAAAACATAATCCCCTCAATTTTGACTCATCATTTTTGTTCAGGTTTTTTTTAGTAAATATACAACATAGTTACTAATGAAGGCTTTAGAAATTAATTTGCTCTACAGCTGTGCCTTAACCAACTCTTTTGCTTGCATTCTGGTTATTATCAACTAAGAAACTCTTCTGGAAGATGCTGGAGTTGCTCAATTGTCATTGCAAGACTGAGTCCCTGGACTCTACTTAGTCATCTCTGGAACTATTTCTTCCTTTGTGCATTCATAATAGTGAACATGCTGCRTGCAAACACAAAAATTGTACTGTTCCTCACTGTCTGGAAGAACWAAAAATAATAGGCAAGTTGATATGGATTTAAAAATAGAGCCTTTCTGCAAAAAAAAGGTGCCAAAAGATCGTGCTGTAACTATCAAAGAATTGCATATTCTTTATATATATTTTTATGAAAAAAGTCAAGAATATTGTCAGTAAACTGCCACCTCTTAAGAGAGCTCGTACATGATACACAGATCTAAACCTCTCCGAAGAGACTTCACATTTATGTTTTGCTACAAATACTGTTTCATTCACATATCTCTGACTAGGTATGTGCAATCCAGATCCTTTTACATCATTCTGGATTTTCTTAGAAATACACAGGAGGAAAGACATTGACTTCATCTCTCACTAGGARGCTTTTCAAAGTCATAAAAGTTGTTAAATTCTCATTTAGTTCCAATAGAAACTACATGTATAAATTTACATATAGGAACATTTCCTTGGAGTGATTACCTTACATGCTTCTGAAGAGTGCTTTGCACTATTAAATATTCTCAATGTTMCAAGAAGTTTACAAGCTGTGTAAAAACCAAACTGTTTCTGGGTTCACCCAGTGGCACATCAAGGGGCTCAATGCCCATCATCTTACAGCTGCTTTACACTTCAAAATGCCTGACAGAACTTTCACTAATGTAATGTAACCACAAATTTACTGCTTGTACTGACTAAATACTCTGACCTAATTAAGGACTTCATTAAGGCAAATGTTCATAGTTGCGACAACTGGCTTTCACGTGTGACACTCCTTGATCTACACACATTCTACCAAAATCCTTTCAACTTATACTGTTTGAATCATTCCATATCATGTGCTAGCAGTCAGACAGCAGTCATTTGGAAACACAGTATCACAGAATCAAACAATTGTCAGGGGTGGAAGGAACTCTGGAGATTATCCAACCCAGCCCCACTGCCAAGGCAGGGACACCTAGAGCAGGTTACACAGGAATGTGTCTACGTGGATTTTGAAGGTCTCCAGAGAGGGAGAATCCATTATGTCCCTGGGTGGCTTATTCCAGTGCTCTGCCATCCTCTGTGCTCTTCCTCATGTTGTGTTTATGGCCATTGCTCCTTGTCCTGTCACTGGGCTCCACTGAAAAGAGTCTGGCACCACTGAAAAGTAAAACACTAACACAGACTGGTAGATGAGATGCTACAGTTGTAGATTATTCAATATTAATGCTTCTTTGTTGGTTTTACATAACCACAATCAAGAACTTCTATTTGGAACTGAAAAGAGTTTTCTTCTCTTGATATATTGGATTTTCAGCTGAAGTTAGACAAAAATATTATTTAGTACCATTTAAGTTGCAAGTTTATCTTTGGGATGAGTATCTGAGCAACTGTTTTGCTCACAGATTTACTGAATTGTTCCAAAYAACAACATGATATTCTCACTTCTTTAAAAAAATAGCAATGATGCAGCTCTTGAGGTTTGCCTCAGTCTTTGAGCAGTCTTAGGGTTTGCCTTTGATTCAGGGGTAAGCAGAAAAGCAGAAAATTTCCTGGAGCAGTATGAAGAACTGAATGAATATACTTGATTGTACAACAAATGCCTTACTATTGTAAGGTCATCCCAGACAAACTGTGTTGACTTTTCTCTGTATGTTTTTGTTCTAAATCTGCATGCTGTACAGTAAGAATTAGACATTGAAGTCAGAGATCTGTAATTCAGTTTGCTTATAAGGAAGAGACCAAAGTATGTGGAAGAGGATTTAGTATATGTCCATCATTCTCTTAAATAGAAGSATACATAATCCTTAATGATAAAGTAGAGGACTGGAATATCAAAGTGAGAATTTAATGACCTTGAGGATTAGAATAATAGCAGTGAGATGAAATCCTATAGTCTAAAGTATAAGGTAATAGAACTCAGTCACAGGGATTTCTGGCAGAAATGAAAGACATGCATTAGACACAATAGAGGGGAAAGAAATTTTGTTGATCACATCATAACTATGACCTTCCTACCCTCTCCATGTGCTATGATCCTAAGATAAACTGAGGAATGGGGTGGAAATTAGAAGCATGCATGCCATACAGAGCACTAGTAAGAGCTTATCTGAAACAGCTTTGATCATCYATGCTTGAAAAAGTCTAATTTGCATTGTAGACTGCAGAAAAAGAAATCAACATAATCAGAGGAATGGCAAAACTATCTGATGAGAAGAGTCTAAAACAGCCTTGTTGTTGAGCCCAGCACAAAAAAGGCTGAGAGGGACTAAGAATGCTGCCTGTATACATCAGGAGACTGAGAGCAGAGAAGGGCCACTGATGATGAAAGATAGTGCTGACATGAGAACAAATGGGCATATGATGGCCATGACAAACACAGCCTGGAAACCAGAAGAGTTTCCAGCCCTCAGTGTGGTGGCATTTGACAAGAATAGTGAGGCCATGAAATCCTGTTAGGTTTCAGATTAAGTTTACTAGTGTTGGAACGACATTATAAAGACTTCAGGCAATGGTCWGGAGAGGGTGATCCACGAAACTCCTTCTAGCTCCATACCTTATGCCATCTCAAAYTAAAAAAACACCTCTCCTTCCAAAGCTTTTCTTGACTTTCAATGTATTATTAGCTCTTCATGTATATTGCACATAAAGCAATCCATCAGTGAGGTTTGTAAGCCACATTTTAGGGGTTTCTTGCCTCCATTTGGTGGGACCATAGTGTTTGAGAGTTCAGCTTATTTTTAATGGTGGAAATCTGGTAGCAGGATCCCTTCTGGGGCAAGTCTGCCAGAAACGCTGCTCCTTAGACAYATTATCACTGCCCTGTGGGGAAATCTGAAACTCTCCATCTCTAGGACTGTAGATTTCAAAAGGTTCTTCCCTTTTRGTAAAACCTGCAAGAGATGTCTGGGCAGCAGGGCTGCTTGCCTCAGCCTGGGAATTTAGTCATGTACTCATATGCTTCCATCAGTATTGGTGCCCTTAGGTGTGACTCCTTAGGCATGGAGGGGGAGGAAGGAGATCTTGCTAAAAGCTCATTGAGTTTTTATGCACACAAACCCTTCTCCAGGTGCTCATGGATTTGCAGGTGTGGAGGCAAACGTACAACACTGATAGTCAGAGAATTACTGAATAAATAATTCTCCCTAAGAGTAAATGAAAACTTTTAAGACCCTCTCATCCCTGCAAGGGGGAATTTACCGTAGGCAGCAGAGAAAAATCTCAAGACTTGCTATATGAAAGGACCTTTTTGATAAGTAAAAATAAAATCAAGAGGAAGTCAAATGCAGAGTTAAGCTGTGTCAAAGTGCACGGACACCACCCCACCCCCAAATGAATTGATGGAATGTGTTACACAGATGGAGGAGTCTGACTTCTCCAGCCRTCCTAATAATGCTGTTTAGACAAACATGTGAAAACATTCTTTCCACTGAGTTATCTTTCTTTTCCAGTACTACATGCAAAGCCTTTTGAGAGTTGCCAGCTGTTCATTTCATATCTCTATGTGACACTGATGAAACCACAATGGTAACTTAGAGCCGTGTTAAGTGTAGGATCAGCTTAACTGCTGTGGAGAGACAGGACAGGTGCATTATGAATCCATACATCCTATGCACAGGAGATTTTACCTGTTGCACTGAAAAAATTACATTCAGTAACATTGGTTTTAAACAATAATAGGTGGGTGTGAATTTTAGTCTTCTGATACCAGGAGAGAAATACAGACTACAGCTATACCCCAGACGAACTGGGGAAATTGTGTCTAATAGTCTGTGACAACGTCAGGAGAACCTGAGAAGACAAAAATTGTTCCAAGCCAGGAACAGACTCTTACAGATAATATCTGGAAGAATTTAGACAAATAATCATCAAACAGTGCACCTCAAAATTCATGTGTGCAAGAGAACATGATTTATGCTGGACATTGATCTAAGAAGTGCAGTTTCATACTTTTGTTTTGTAAGATAAATTATCATAGAGCATGAGGTCTGTTTTTGAATACTGACAATTCCCATTTAAGACTTAGAAAGTACTAATTGGAATTTCTCTAGGTCTTTTTCTTTTCTTCCCCTTTCAGACGCAAACAGTCAAACTTCATTAAGTAAAAAATGCAATTATTTTGAGAATCTGTCACGTAACAATTTAGAGTATTTACAATAAAAAATATTTTCAGTAAAGGGTTTGGAGCATGGACTTTGCTCTACATTTATAACGTACTTTATTTAGCTGGCTTACATTTCCAGAGGGCAGAACTTGTCAGTGTGTGTGTGTGTGCGTGTGTTCATGTCTGTGTGTGTGTGTACAGCAATAGCTTTCATCAAATCAAAAGTAGACCTTAAAAAATTACACAAGCTCATGTTTTGTTTTGTATATCTCAATGAAACAGATTTCACATGAAAATTGTATTTTTATTCTCCAAATTACACTCTTATTTTCTACTGCACTTACCTGCTCTGTGAATTTGAGTCACACAAGCTTAACAATGTTATCAATTAACTGTTTACTCAATGTCTGTGTGGTAAAACCAAGATTTGGACCCAAGAAGACACCCAAACAGGTAGGTCACAGGTRAAATGCAAAGCAGGTTTGTTTAAAGATGTCTGAATGGAGAAGAGAATGGCCTTCAAACACCAGTCCCTCGAAAAAATTTAACCTCTGACTGTTACATAGCTGGTGGATTAACTTTATAGAATTTTCTTCTTCACAGTTTACTAAATGCACATGTTTGCAGCTAGAGAAAAAATGTCTGTCTTTAGGGAAATTCCATGTCAAAGGAACACGAGCTATAGAGTTTTCTTAAACTTGACTGGAGTGGCTAAAGCTAAAAATCTAAAAACAGACATTTCTGTCTTTTTGCGTTTTACAGCACCTAGTGAGATTTTCAGAACAGATGAATTTTCATACTAATATATAATTTTGGTAAAACTAGATCCAATAAAGCTGGAAATACACTCTTTCTGTGTAGCAAAAGCTCTCTGCAAGCTGCCTCGTATAAGCTGCAGCAGTACATTTTAACATCTGTTTGCAGATGGGATTTTGCAACACTCAGTGTCATAACATGTGTAGCATAAATGTGAACTGATCTGAACATATTGGAAAAAAGACATTTTCCATTTGGGCCACAAATAACTGTTTTGAAGAGAAAAAAGGTGAACTGCTCAGCTATAGTCAATTATCATAGTATCAAGGTATAAATCTGCACATTCAAGCATTTTAATATATGTCCTTCACCTTCTTGTTCCTGTAAAAGACTTCATTAATGAGCTGTTGTTAATAAAATTAGTTTGAATGGTAATTTCCTTGCTTTCCTATTCCAAGTCTGGCAGTGGACTGGAACTRTGGAAAGCAGCATCCATATATAAATACTTGGCCAGAACCACACAGAAGCCTTCAGATGCCAAACTGCCTGGCTACAGCAAACAGTTGTAACAGTAGGAAATGAGATCAAATGATACTTCACACTCTATCAAACAGGTGTGGACCAACACCCAATATACACTTTATTACAGTACAGTCACTTGCTTGGTTTTCACTTGGTCTCATATTTTTCACTTCCTTTCATGAATGTCYGTCATTGTTTTAGAACCTATGTTTTGAGAATGTGAGATGTCTGTAGCACTTGACTCTCACAATGTCCCCTTGAAGTAAAGTCCAACCTTTATTAGCTACTTGAAAATACAGGAAGACTAGTCTCAAGYAGGTGATTTCCCCCTTTTCAAGGCCTATACATATCCAAATGTAGACAYTGAATTTTCGACTATGACTGCGGGTTATCCTAAAGAAAACTGTTAATCATCAAAGCTGACCTTAACTTTAACATGGGCAGAACTCTAATCCAAATTAATTAGCTCAATTTAAAGAGGAGCAGGTCTTTATTTTTCAACAGAAGTTCTTTAAACTGCACATCTAAGTCCATGTTTAGATACATAAATGCCTGTTTATTCAGTTGTGGGCAGACCCCAGGAACAAACGGTCAAGCTGCATACTGAAAGGAGYGCTGCATCCACTCACACAGGGTTTGCTCATGCACAGAATAATTGAGAAAGAGAGTGAGCCACAATCAAAAGGCCTCAAAGAGAAGAAAAAAACGGAAACTAAGACCTTCTCTGTATGTATTATGACAGTTCATGAGTTCATGGGAACTGGCTAAGACAGCTGCAGCCCTTAGCAAACACTAGGAGCTGTGCCAGAAGAACTACACCAGCTGCAGGTCTTCCACCTCCCTTCTTGCTTACTAAAGTTCATCTTCTTCCCCTACCATAGCAGGAGCTCCCATAAAGTGAAGTTCCACATAATTTAAGGTAGTACCAGTTCTTTTTGTGAAGTCTCTCTGTCTGAATCAACATGGCTGTCTTTGTTCGACCATACAGGTACCGGAGAACTAGAATCAAGAAACAAAATTTTGAGCCTGAAGATCGAGCCTAAGTATCTGGTAAATTCAAGATACTAAATTTGCAGTGGCAGCAGGATGTGGCAACAGCATTTTTGGTGTGTTTGTCATCTGTTCTGTCTGTATAATGGAATTTAAGCTTCCTTTGTCTGCTAAAAAAATGGTGAAAACCATAGCTGCCAGCTTTCTTCTCACAGAAGAGGATTATTAATTGTTCACTGAAGGAGAAAGAAACAACAATGGTGACAACCACAGAGATAGGGCACTGACTGCCTCCCCTCTCAGCTGGAGGGGGTCATGTGAAGATAAAGACCAAACCTGTAGAAGAATTAAATGGAGGTGGGGAAAACAGGGAGGGCAGTGAAGCGCGTACTGGCTGCGGGGCAATGCTTCACCGTTAGGAGTAAAGTAATTCAGCTTGATATTTCATTTAACACACTGTAACCTTTTATCCATAACATAGAACGCACTAAAGGATGACTTCAGCTGCAATTTCATGTTCTTCTCTCTCTGCCTGTAAGTGAGAGACCATACATAAAGTACAGATAATTTCTGAAGCCTGAGGAAAGTATAGCTCCCTTTTTTGGCCTTACTGCCACTTACATGTGTCCTCCAAAACTGAATATACAGGTTCTTCTAATTTACAAAAATASTGGAATGGTACTTATTTTCTCCTCTATTTGCATGCACATAGACATAAAGAGGYTTTATTTAGACCCACATTTGTCTAAAGCAGCTATTCAGCCTTTTCTTTAAAGGACACAGAAGTATTTTAAATGGAAAGATTCATACCAGGACCTCCTTCCTGAGAAGAGAAGTGGTTTGCATAGTTGCAGCAGCTTCAAGTTGTGTGTGCTTATGGTTGCATGGGGAATAAGAACAAATGGTTGCATATTGCCTGGGTATCAGGAGATAGCCAAAGGAATGATGAGTTGAAGAAATGAAGAATTTAATCATTCTAAGAACAGTGAAGACTGCTGTCATTTTTATCTTGTGGGAATGAGTAAGGTTTCCATCGCACACTTGGATGCCTTCCCTTTCCCTCTTGACAGGTTCATAGATCTAGTGAAATGTACCTGTAGGAGGAACKGCTTTCAGCAGAGGCCAAGACCAAGCAGAGCATGGACGGTGAGTTTCAACATCAAGGCAGAGACCTTGAACTTGTCTCTGTAGCAGACAAGGAACCAGAACTGATGGCAAAGCACTGAGATGATAGATTCATCAAGGCCCTTGTATCTGAGAAGGGCAGAAGCTCCATTTTGTTCTCATCTTCTGATTTAGCRCATAAAATCTCTAGTTAAGAGGGACAGAATGCTAGGAAGTCAACCAAGTGCTGAAGAGATCCTGGCAATTTCTTGTCCAGCAAACTGACTGTATGATTACCTGTGAACACTCAGAGAGTAAGGTGGACTTTAGGCATGTAATTATTACAAAATCAAGCCAAAAAGGTCTGTTTATCTGATTAGGTACCTGCATGTCTATTGGTGACTATGCTTTATTAGCTCTGTTGTYGCATGCTTACATGTGTCTGTGGGCAATGACACACCTTCCACAGCTGCTTTATTGCATTTGGAACTAACAAAATAAGAATTTGTGCAATTAAGTTTACTGAGGTCTCATAGAAGATGGATCCCTAGCAAAATGTCAAAAGAGCAGTGAAATTATGGCCATTTCACAAAGCAGCCTCATTTTTTTTCTCTATGGTTCAACAAGGAATGCTAGTGCACGAGGAAGGTGAGTTAGCTGTGGATAGACTTCTCTGCTATGAGTCTTTCTTCCAGCCTGCAGGATTAGTGCCCAAATATATTGTGCAGAACATAAACTTCATAGTTACAGCCTTTGCACTCCAGATCCTGAGTGGGATCAGATAGGCTTATATAGTAATTATACAGGGAAGACCCAGGGATTAATTTCACTGTCACTGCTCCAGAAAAAGTCCTGCACTCTTTTCATTCCACATTACTGTGGATTTCTAGAATTAAATTTTCCAAAGTACACCTGAAGTTTTCTCCAGTCTCTTGCATTTTAGTCACCAACACTTTTGTAGCTCTGTTCTTCACCCATTCTATACTGGCAGCTTCTTTTACTTTCTGAACAAGTAATTTTCTGCTGGATAATGCAAGACCACTGTGCCGTCTGCACTGACAGATTGTGCTACCCAGAGAGATCAGCAAAGTCAAGCTGCTGGTAGGACACTGAAGCCCATTGTTATCAGCAAGAAGTCTCTCTACAATACTTTAAAACTGTTTTTGAAGATAGATGACAATATGAAATAGCCCAGTACTATCGATGTGCTAAAAGCAATTCTTCAGAAGACTTCCATTTTAAAAAAAGACTAAATTGGCTCTATTGAAGCCACTATACASTAAAAGTGGACTTGGTTTGTCCCAAAATATTCCAGCATTGTACTGGGAGAAAAACATGGCAAATTTCATTCAAATCAAATTGTTCTCTTAATTTTAATCGGGCAAGGATTTCACATAAGGTCTATGCAATGGATATTGAGTTTTAAGAAATAAGCCAACTCTAGGGAAAGTCTTTCTTCTTAAGAAAATTAAGAACACTTTTCAACTAAATTAATTCTAAACCCACTTATTTCTACTAGCACAGATGCATTACAAGGGAAATATTTTATTACAGGAATACRGTACAAAATCAAATTCCAGTTCCATACCTGTCCATCTGTTCCAATGGTGCCTCCACAATCTGTGAGGAGTTCAGACATGTCATAGTAGCTAATAAACTCCCACAAACACGCTTCCAGATTCAGGTTGCGGTAGAAGCGCAAGGTATTGAAACCTCTAATTGCTGGGCTGTACTGATAGGGAATGGTCTCTCCAATCACATCTGGATTCTTGGTAGCATCAGTTAAGAAACCATGGTGGGTCTTTACTTCTGTGTAATCCAACAGGTTGGAGCATTTGTGGTTTCCAACTCTAGTTCCGTCAGGGCTAAGTGTCAGCTCAAAGTTGGAGAGCTCTCTCGTAGAAATAACAGGCAGCATGCCTAAAAAATATTAATTTATAGTAGTATTACTAAATGTCAGTGGTCAGAACTTCTTAATTTAGCCAAACTGTGTCAAACATGAAACATGTTACAGAGTGCTTCTGTTTTTTCCACTTACAGCAACTACTGTACTTTAAAATTCAAAGAAAGTTGATATGCTAAGTATGTATGAGAATTTTACCCACATAATCTTCTATGTACTATGAAAATACAAATATTTCAAAACATATTAWTATGTCAATATATTAATATATAACATTRATATTGCAATGTATTATTAAATGAGAAAGTGTGATTTTTTTTCAGAAGCACMTAGTAATTAATAGGTATATTTCTATGCACTTCAAAGGAATTTTACAAAGCTTAGATCTAGCCAACTTATGTAAATTATGCAATTAATTTGAAAATGCTATTCTTCACATCAGAGATGTGAACATACAATACATAAGATACATGCATATACCTTGTTACAAATTACACTTGTTCATTCATAACATTATTATTTGGCCCCACTGTTTAAAGATTACGTTATTGATTGTTCTATATAAAATAATATGACCAATAAAATAGCTCAAATAACAGCATATTGTATAAGTTCTCTTAACTCCACAGCTGATTTTCTCATACCATCAATATGTGGCATTGTGACTGTCAGTTTGATGAGGTTAGCATAGTCCGGATCCTCTGGGCCAGTGTAGCGCAGTTTGGCAGAGAATGGTTCTGCTCCAACTACTCCTGATATACGAGGCTGACAAAGACCTCATGGAAAAAAAGAGAAAGCAACCTTACTTTATGTCCACAGGAAACAATCTATACTTTCCCTTGTATTATTTTAGATGCACTTTCCTTCCACTGTACAGGTATACAAAACAATGACAATTTTCTTGAATGACAGGTAAACACTTTGAGAAGCACTTTCCAGAGGTTTTAACAAGAATTTATATAAAAGAGGATTCAAATAGAAATCATTACTTGATCAACAGGACCACATTTTCAGAACAAGGTGATGATATTGCATCTGTGCTTTTTCAGTTGCATGTGCCAATCTTACTTGCAAAGCCAGTACCAGTGGCATACTCTCTTACAGAGGTCTTCAGTGGCATATGTTTTAATTCCTCCCATCATCTTAAGCTTTGTGGAAGATACCTGAGCAGTGTTCAGCTGGTTTTGGCACTCTATGGGAGCTATGCACCTATATGCCCTCACAGGGCTTTATGAGACTCCTGATCCTTTTTCTGTAGATCCTGTTGTTTTCTACAAAAGTGTAGTTAGAAAAACTGTGTCAAAGGATATCTAGAAATACTCTGCTCAGAACAGAGCTTCAAAGCTGTGAAATTCAAGGCTTCTTAAGGCCTTGTTAATTTGAATTTTGAATTTTTCCCAGAAAGGASAATGTGTAATTTAATTTAATAGTCCTTTCCAGTGTTAGTTCAATGTTTCCCAGTATTAGTCCTAGCTCATAGGACCAGTATCTTGGGTTGATTTTGTGACAATTCTGTATTCCTATTCCGTTGGCTTGTACGCCCAAAAGGTGCCTGCGCCTTTAGATGYGACCCAGAAGAAGGGGCAGGGGCGGCGCAGRCAGTTTAAAATCCGGGGCTGCAGCGCAGCGGTTGGCTTTTGCAGCTCAGCTCGGCTGTGGGAGGTCTTTGCTCGCTGCATGAGCGGAGCTACATTGTTGCTGTGTAGCTAGCACGGGTTTGTTAGCTTGGGCAAGCAGTTTTCCCTGAACAGACCCTCTTGGCAGCTCCTGTGATTCTGCTTCTGGAGCAATTCCGAGGCTGGCGGGGAGAAAAGCCGCGTGGCYCCATCTYATCCCGGACTCCGGAAGAAGCCAAGCTGGCTACAGAAAAACACACCGAGCCCTCTGTTACATCCACAGTGAGGACTGCCGCCAGGTTGCCACTGTTGCCGGAGCGGCCACGTGGACTCTTTTGTTTTGTTTCTTTTTCCCTGGGGACAGGAGCTGCCATTTTCTCTGCGCCATGTGGCCGAGCGGTTTGTAGGGGTAGGGGGCAGCGTGTGTTCCTGGACTTTTAAATATCTAACAGTTACTTTATCTGTGTCCTGTGGGCACTGTGTTTTATTAATAGACTACTTTTTTMTCTTCACTTTTTGCCCCAACATCTATTTCATATTGGTGGGAAAAATTGGTGGGAAAGTGAAATCTTTCACTTCAGGGGAAACATTTACTCTGTAACATTTTTCTCTGAAAACATTGTCTCAAACAGAGACAACCAGAAAATTAAGTTTGTAATCATATGATCTGAGACATAGGCAACTTCTAGTTGCACAGTTCAATGCAGAAGTGTCTGCATTCTGGCAAGAATCACACAAGAATCATAGCTGTTTGTCACGCGGTGGCCAAARGGTCACAAGGTACTCTAAATAAGAAATAACCAGATGTGGGAAATCAAAACAGTTCCCATTGCCTGTTTCTGAAGGATTTCAGGAAAAGAGGAGGCAGGGTCCTCCTCTCAGAGAACTGATTGGTTATGGTAGAACTCATCTTTCTCAACATCTCAAAATTGTAACTTCTGCCAGAAGGAGACAGAATTTCTTTTCTGCACATGATAGCTTTTTGTTTATTTGGCTAGTTGTTTGGTTGTTAGTTTTATTTTTTTACCCTCAAACGCCTGTAACATTGCTAAAGAGACTAAATACAATTTTTTGCACAATCTGAATTCATTTTGAGAGTTTAGTATGCACTGGAGGTCAGGCATCCTCAAAATGGAAAATATTCAGGATTTTGGCAGGCTCCTTTGATCATTGCACTTCTTTCCTTCCACATCACAAGTTAGCTCAGGTTCTGGAAGTAATGTATGCATGATAACACAGTCCTGAGCCTGAGCTAATTAGCTCTGCTAATTTATCAAGTATAATCCAAATAATGCATTACAACACGAACAAAGCCAGTCTGTTCCATATAACAAAACCAGCTCCCACAGTACGAGTTTGTCTGTCTTTAACAAGCACTACAGGGCACCTTGTAGACAATACCCTTAGGCAGAATCCTTTTTAAGGTGTAGGATTCCTGATTAGCACAAAGATGACTTGAGTCTACAGTCAAAATGTTGAATAAAGGACAGGGGTAAAGATAAATTCCATTCATTAAAGTTCTTAAAGCCCTTAGAAGAAAATATAATGTTCTAACAAAAATATTTACTACAAAAATGAAAATGATATTGCAAATGAATGATCATGTCTTTWATCTCAAACCAGCTTCAAGAGTTAATGTAGCTACCAAAGCAGCAAAGATAACACAAAGAGCCAAATGGCTGTAGAAGGGTAATAAAACACAGTGTTTTGCAATTTATCTTGTTTGCTGATAGTTACTCATTCTCCATATTATACAATCAACAAAAGTATCTGTGATTTCTGTAACAAAATAGCTTATGCTATCAGACTGTGCTTGTGTGCATGTCAGTGCTCCACCTCTGCTTCATTATGAAATTTAGCATGAATTCCATGATTTAGCTGGGCAAAGGAGGTAGACTACACTAACTCTGCTGGCTGAGGGAATGCAGCATCAGCTCAGTACTGGTCAAGTGTCAGAGAATCAGAGAGAGACAAAGATAGTATCAGAGAAAGAAGAAGGATGAATAATAATGAATAACTTGAAAATGTTGTCCATGCTCTGTTATTGGACACCAGTTGCTCAATCCTTAGTCAAAGAAGACACTGCCAGGTGTCCAGTGAGGCCTGAATGCCAAATATGTCACTCCCATGTGGATTCTCCAACGTTTAATAGGAGCTGAGACTGTAGTGCATCATTACTGCAGTTGAATTCTAAAATCAACATAAACCATGTTTCACTAATTCCAATGCACATTATATACTGTTCTCACGAACATACAGGTTTGCTATGTGGATTATTATTTAAAGATACGGAGAACTCTGACAAATGAAAAACCATTTCTTTGTACAATGCTTTGCTATGTTAAGAGAGTTTTTGGACCACCACTGTGAACAACTGTAATRTTAAAATGCCTGATCATGTAACCAGGTTTTGTTGGGATTGAATTTGGGATCCAAAACAGACCTGCGAATTTTGCAACAGGTGATGATGTCTTACCTTCTGATGYGCTTATAGTGACAATAGGGCTCATAAGCTCAAGACCCTCATTCCCATCTGAATTCACAGCGCGAGCCGCACACTGGACACGAGACCCAGCTTGAAAGTAAATAGAGTCAAGTGTAATCATCTTAGAGGAAGTGAAGAAGGTGTCAAAGTCAACCTCCTTCATGGGGCTGGTCACACCATCGGGGCCAGTGGGGGCACTGACAAGCCACCGGTACTGTGTTAGAGTATTATTGATGTTCTCACTGGCACATATAGAACCAGTCTTGTCAAACTCTTCATACTTAGGATTACAAGCCTGCAGAACAAGGGAGATGTTAAGAATTTATTTGCTTCACGGAATTTTAAGTCATTAAGAGTCACAAAACTCAACAACATGGAACTGACAATCCCAGTAAATCTCATAAGAAATCACGTTATTTTGACAGTGAAGTGTTTAGCAGTGTTAGGGTAGATTAAAAGGCATCTCTAATTATGTTTATTGAAATACAAAACTATTATTTTAAACTACAATTAATTTAAATTATGATAAATACTTATAATTTATAATAAGACCCTTATATTTCCATGATAATGGTATATTATGAAGGCTTAAACTACACCGCCATGTACTACTTTATTTGAACTTCTCCCTTTGATCTAATTCTGCAAATATACTTTGCATTTCAAGATTTATTTTCTTTTACTTTTTTTTTTTTATTTAGAAGAACCATTCAACTTGTGACATTCCTGTGCAAAAGGAATTTGTGAAAAACAAATTGAAGATGAACAGAAACATTCTTCAAGGTATATGAATATTTATGTAAACTTTCCAGTTGCAAAACTACAATGAAAGAAGACTGTAGTCCTTCAGCACTCATTTTTCAGTCTGTGGCACTCATTGGAAACAATGGCTCATCTGTTATATCCAGTGATTTTAACTCTGCAAATTAAGGCAGGATAATGCAGGAAATGGTAAGGTCATGCAATCACAGACACAGCGTGAGTATCAATATCAGACCATTCTTAGTGAGGAACAAGTGAAACATTTTTCCATGTTTTTTGTCCTCCTGAAAAGAGATTCATTATCCAGACAAATTAGATTAGCTCTAAGGATAATTCTGGTTGTGCTAATATGTGTGACTAATATGTGCAAATACCATGTATGACTAACCACCATATGGATTGATACTGTGTGCCTGAAATCCACTCAACAAAACCCATAGACTGATTTTGTTCCATTTCTCCACAGAGATACTCACTGTGATACAGATGACAGGATAGCCAGCTATGGGACTGCTTCTGTCTTTGGCTTTAGAAGTATCATCATATATCAAAAGAGATGCAACTTGAGGGACAGAGGGAAAGGTGACATCTGCCATGCTGTTCATTTCTTCTATGTAAACAATGGCCTTGGCTGACTGACAACGAAAAGGACAGAAACAGTTCTCTATGAAAATTTAAATAAACAAGGGGATTCAAGCTGGACCTCGATCAGAGTATGTCTAGCCTTCAAAACATTGTTCCAAAAGAAGTTTTAAACTCTTAGCTGGATGAGCTATTGAGAAAGAGTTGAGACACCAAAAGTACATTGCAGAGTGCAAAAGGAAGAGCTAAAATGAAGTTTTTCTTTCCAAAACAGTGAAGATCCCAGACCTTTATCCTTGTCYCCCAGCTATTTTATTATCACTTTAGTATTCTGGTAGAACCCTCCCTGTGCACTGCCTGCTTTAATGCCTGGTGGAAATGGGGTGTTTGTCATCAGCAAAGGCCGTGTCTCTTCTGTCTGGCTATCTGGAGTCAGACTTTATTTGGYGTGACACTGATCAAGCAGATGGAATTTCAAGAACATTTTATGCCAAGTCAGAGGAATACACTGTTTAAATTAAAAGTATATAAGAYATAATGCTAAATAAAAAGAATGTGTGGCTATTTCATCTTATACAATAAGAATAATACTAACATGGTTTTGACAGCAGAAGTCATATTTCACCTGAAATCGCTCTTTTTACAGCATAGAGATTATATTGCATTGCTAGGGAGTGGTTCCAAGAAGATATGAGTTTTTATGAGTTTTTAAGACTGATTATATGAGGAGAATGTGTCTGGAATGATTATCTTGAAGGCTTCTGTCTTTCATTGACTCTGTGGCCCCATCAACATTACTGCCTTGGCAACAGACTGTTTCGTGTAGGTGCTACTGTGACAGCTGGGATGACCCTGTTTGTCCTTTAAAACACAAGCCAAGGTGATGTGAATAAACCTTCAAAGAATTGTAAAACTATGAGCCAGAAAGTAAGAAGTCTCTTTACCATAYTTTGTTGTTCAGGACTTTGCATGAGCTTGTTACCTGTATTTCTGCAACCATGTTCTCATCTGGCTTCAGGTGAAYAGTGAAGGCCTCTCTCATCTCCCTCACTCCATCAAAGAGAACTTCAATCTCCACAAAATGCTGAGTTTCACCCTCCTTAAACTCAATTTCTGAAAACATAARGAGACACTTTAAAATAAATCTGTTGTTCATAACAAGCTGTGATCCTAGACCCAGCCATGAGAGATTGCATTTAATACTCACTTTTCAAATTACAGTTGTTTGCATATTTAGTTTCACCTGTTTGATGCTACAATGCTACAAGTAATAATAATGAATAGCAGTGGACACATGTTGAAATCATTGAATATGAGGCATTCACATCATCAAGAGATTTKCAAAGGTCTAGACTTAGTCTAACAGAACTTAATGTTTTGAAAATTATCTGGGACTAATTACATAAATGTTGGTAATATATGAATGGCCAAAAGACTGGAGAATTCTAAATAAATAATATTGTCAGGTCTTTCTCAAACAAAATGTATTTTAGCACACTGGTATATAGAAAAAAAGTAAAGCTGTAACTACACAAGAGTACCGTATATTGAAAATAATTTTCTCTGAAAAAATTTCATAGCTCGTGGTGACAAAATGTTCARTCTTAGCTGACTTTATTGGGTTTGTGTGGCAAGGCTTTGGCAGTGGGGAGTTACCGAGGTGGATTCTGTGAGCAGCTGCTAGAAGTGTCCCCCATGTCTGACAGCTCCAGGATGGACAACCTGCTAGTCAAGGCTGTGCCCAGCAGTGACAGCATTAGTGTCTCKGGATAGCAGTTTAAAGAAGGGAAAAAACTGCTGCACCAGCAGCTGGGAAAGAGGAGTGAGAATATATGAGRAATCACTCTGCAGATACCAAGGTCACTGCAGAAGGAGGGACAGGAGGTGCTCCAGGAGACAGAGCAGAGATTCCCCTGCAGCCTGTGGTGCAGCCCATGGTGATGCAGGATGTGCCCCTGCAGCCCACGGAGGCYCATGGTGGAGCAGAGATCCACCTGCAGCTGGTGGAGGACCCATGATCAAGCAGGTGGATGCCCAGAGGAGGCTGTGACCCTGGGGGAAGGCTGCACTGAAGCAGGATCCTGGTAGGACCTGTGATCCCATGGAGAAAGGAGCCCACAGTGGAGCAGGTTCACAGGAAGGACTTGTGACCCCGTGAGGGACCCACATTGGAGCAKTTCATGGAGAACTGCAGACCATAGGAAGGACCCACACTGTAGTTTGTGCAGGATGGCTTCCTGTGGGAGCAACCTCATGCTGCAGCAGGGAAGTGTGAAGAAGAAGAAGCATCGGAAAAAACATGATAAACTGATCACAACCCCCATTCCCCTGAGCCACTTAAGAGGTAAGGAATTTGGGAGTGAAGTTAACCCCAAGAAGAAGAGAGGGGTGGGAGGAAGGTGTTCTATTTTCCATYGCTGTACTCTGATTTGATTGGTAATAAACTAATTTTCCCAAGCTGATAATTGGTGAGTGATCTCTCTCTGCTCTTATCTCAACCCATGAGCCTTCTGGCATATTTTCTCTCTCCTCTGCAGCTGAAGAGGGGAAGTCATAGARCAGCTTTGGTGGGCACTTGCTGTGCAGCCAAGATCAACCCATGACACTGACCAAATTAGAGAGTACTTGACTGTATTAACTCTTGATTGTATATGATTCTTGACTGTATTAACTACTAAAGAAATAAAAAGTACAGAAACAATTTAACCTTTGTGTCTGGAAAGGGTGAAAGTGATAATAACAAAAATAATAGATACATTTCTAATACTTTTATTTTTAAAGGATGTCAGATCCACTTTGAAGTTGGTGCAGAAATAACCAACAGAAACTTAGGGCCAGAAGGACTTGCAGGGAGTGTTGCTCCCATTGGCATATGGAAACACCACCATAATCAAAAAAAAAACTGGTGATAAAATGCTCTGCACTCCAAAGGGACAGGAACAAAAAGCATTAAAGCTGAAGTGTATATGGAAAATACGGCACAGTCAGGTGCTGGAGACTGATCAGTGAAGCAAAATGCTAAGAAACACTTTTCCTGCATATCCCAGACTTTTCTCAAAGGATTCTGAGCAGGRGCTGAGAGCCTTTTGTTCTGCAGTAGCAAGTATCCCTTGAAAACTTGGCTCCCACATGCTGTTGGTGCTCAGCAGGGAGAATGTAAGCAAGATGATGCCTACAGGTAATGTGTACAGGACAAGCATCAGCTGACAYGAGAAGTTCCTGGGATTTTCAGGGGAAAAGAGCAAAACTCTAAAATGCAGAAAGCAAAGTGACTGGAATTAACAAGCTCTGGGTTGATGATTTTCTTATGGCTTACAAATTGTCTTTTCAGATATCACTAGTGGCAAATGCCTCTCCTATGGAATTTGAAAATAGCCCAATGTTTTTGCTGGATGTTCAAATGTAAGTCATATCTCTCTGCTGTGCTGGACTCCAAAATAGTTTATCCAAAACTGTGAAAATGCTCCAGCAATGAATGATARATCTTAAAGCACAGAGTAGTATCATGCATTATCATAAACTTCAGAAGAAAAAAAAATCATAATGCTACAAACTCCATTAGTCATTCCCATAACCAGGTAGGTGGGCTATGAATGGAAAGAAGTTTATCAGCTAAAAAATTTCTCATTCTGTTGCACTTCTCTCCTCATTCATCACTAGCATGGAGCAGCAGGCAGTGAAATCAGAAMTACAGAAGGAAATATTTGCTATTACATATGTAGAAAAAGAAAAAGAAATATACATTAATTTCTACATAGAGCAAAAGTCATTATCTTAATGAATTGCTCAAGAAACAACCACACAATCACATCCCATGGGTAGACGTTTCTTCAGAATAATGTTATTACACCTGCAAATATTACCAAGTTTAACTCACACATCTTCTGCAATTACTTGAGCTATAGATGTTTTCAAAGGAGTCATAATTCTTTTGTAAATATCTTCATTGATAACTAGCATTCCAAATGCAATTGGCTGTTGTATACCACAGGGGATCTGTCCACACTGAATTTGAATAGCAAAACATATGTTGTGATATGGTTGTTTAGTATTCTAATAATAAAATTATTTTATTTTTTCAATATTATGTTACAGTCATGAATGAAAACAAATATTTGGATGTGAGAAATATGATCCTACCTTCTGATACAGGGTGATAGTCTTCTCCAGAAGTAGCAGATCCATCCTTTGTATGCACTCTCACAACAGAAACTTTGGAAGTGTCTCCCAGACGAAGCACTGGGATTCTCACAATTGCTACTTGCCTTGTGTCTTTTGGTTCACTCACACTAAATTTGGTCTCACCAAACTTAATAATAGCCTCTGTAATAATAAGAAAAAATAGTTTTTAGAGCATGCAGACAGGCTTCCAAAAGCCAGTAAGAACAAAATATTCTCTTACTGTCTGCATCATCCTGAATCTTTATCAGCGTCTCGTTTTGCTCGCCAATAGAGGCACCAAAGGAAGAGTCACTTCTTGGAGTGCCAAGAACCAGGCGCAGCTCCTCCTTCTCCTCATGGAAGGTATCATCCATAAGGACCAGTGTGCAGGGCTTCTCAGTTTCACCTGCAATCATTCTGAAGGTAGTATCAGGCAGAACACAGGTGTTCTTTGCTCTAACACAGCGCTTCTCCCCAAGCCCAAGGCACCACAGGCTGCTCCTGCCGGCCAAGGCATCTACCCTGACACCACACCAAGTTAATGATCAATGGCAATAGCGAAAGCAGAATYAGTAATCATTACCTTTCTATGGAAACTCCTGGAATCCCCCATCTGGGGACTTCTGCAAGACAAGTTTCAATTTGGTATATCAACTTTACATATGTTATTCCTTTTGTTTTACCTAAGTAGAAAATGCTCCCTCTCAGTGACCTCTTCTACAGAGCACACTCAAAGAAGAAACACTTGCACAAGGAGGCAGAGCAATGAAAACTTTCACGAATACTAATGGCAATTTTGTCCTGAAGTCTTATATCTCAAGTCTCTTTTGATAGGACACTCTCCAACTGTGTGGACCCTCAGTTATAGCACTCATCTGATTTGGAAGTCTTTTGAACTCCCACTGTGACAGKGAATATTGACTTAAAAATGCTTTGGAGTACTAAAATACTCAATTTTTCCACTCCAAAATAATGTGCCTTGATTTACTGGATGTTCAGAATCTTGAACACCTTGCCTTAGGCCCTCTACATGAGCAGGAAGACTTATGAATGGTGTGTGGTGTCTAGCACTCAGCATGACSTGGTGCGCTCTTCATCATGAGAATGACTCCTATACTCCAGAACAGCACAGGGGAGAGATGAGGTCAATTTACTGGCTTTTTTTTATCATTACACATGCAAATATAATCAAGGCTCTTTAAGACGAAGAACCAGACCAGRATGGTGACTGTGTTCATTTTCTGAGTTTGACTTCTCACTACAGAAAATAAATTATCCAATAGGAGGGGAAAAAAAACCCAAAATATTCATCCTGCTCACTGTTACACGGGAAATGTGAAAACTGAAATGAAACTTCTGCATGTTAAATGTGCCTAAGAAGCTTATGAAAACAAAATATAATTGTAGCAGACTTCTTTACTACTTGTCTTCGCAGAGAAATGGCACAGCAACACTCAAAAAAGGAGAAAAGTCACTTCCTAAGTGGCCCAGATCCATTAATTGTTACATGTTGAACTCTTTCCTGGTAGCTCAGAAGCAATGGCAAAAGTTAGAGTATATGACAGCACTGAGGCSAGTGCTGAGGCCAGCTCTAAATAAAGAACAACTGAACACCACACTTTTTCAAGAGAAATGTGATGCATGTATACAGAAATACAAAGGTTGTAATTTCTGTGATAAGGGCATACCAAGGATTTCATGCTGATGACAGAACTTACTTAAGGCTTGTAAAAAATATCACGTGTTCCAACTTCAAAGACTAGAAGACCAAACTGCCTTCTGCACAAGTAGAAGGAATTAGACAATACTCTTWCCAAACAGTACCATTTGATTTATTTGCATTTCACTTCTGATGTGAGATACTAAGTACCTGATATTGGTGGGTGGTGCTAGGAAAGCCTTGGTGGGAGAAGAAAATTCAAACGGGACTTAGAGAGCTATATACCTGTTAAAAGATCTATTACACATTTCAGTGCAACTCAAATGCATTAACCAGAAATCTGCTTAACAAAGAGCAAAACTTCTGAAGTTTCCTTTCTGACAGATCTGTGTTATGCTGAACCTGCTTGTGCCATCAAAAAGATCTTGGCACTCAGGGCGAAACCTATATGAAGATATATTCCTTTGGTTCTTATTGATTATCCCTCTAAGTCAGAAGGGAAGCAAATAGAGGCAACGTTGTCCCGTTGTGCATGAAAAGAAAAAAAAGTGCTTTGTTTTCCAAAGCAGCCTTTTTAGCACTACTTTATGAGAAGACACAAAACAAAACAAACAAAGCAAAAGAAAGCAAAGCAAAACAAAGCAAAACATAACACGGTAGACTAAAGGCTTCTAAAATAAGATCAAGGACTTACCAGGAAGGAACGTGATGATGGAACTGTCAGTATTAGGACGTTCTTCGAAATCCATCATCACCTGAGCYGAACCTTGCCTTGTGTAGCATCTCACAGTGGATGTGTATCGGATATCCCCGCTCCTGTATATCATGGCAGAAATCTGCCCATCATTTTCATTGGCTACATACACAGACTCTTTAAACTGCATCTTTGGCACTGGGCAGAAAAACATAGAAAGCACATGTAGAGTATAACTTCAGAAGTTATCACATCTTCCCTCGTATTCCACATTTATTTCTGCTACATTGCACCAGATAGATAACATAAGCAGCTAGAGCAAACGACTTTACACACCACCTCCAGCTGAAACAGGCACACTCACTAGCACCAAAAGCACAAGTGCTATTTGTGTAGGGCAGACATCCATCTCCTGCATAAATGTGAAAGGGAGAAAAAAAAAAATTACTCACAATCAGACACTGAGTCATTAATGAAGATGGTGGTCTTGCTGGGCTCTCCAAGGGCAGCATTCATAGGCATCCGTAGCACAAGCTCAAACTTCTCAGTTCCTTCTAACACTGGCTGTCCAAGATCATCCAGAATAATCACACGGAATGTCTGCATATTGACTCCAGGGGAAAAATCCAAATTATGACTGATGCCTACRTAATCTACTCCAGCTACCAGTGGAAAAGAGATAAAAACAGCATTATATGTAATCATAAATAAAAAAGATCTACCATTAGGCAGTTAATTGTAGGTAAATATTTTTCCTTTTTAACTTCAGTATTTGCCAAATTCTGGCATTCATGCAAAGCAAAATCACCTTTTGGTCATTTAAGTTGGACTATACAATAAAATAAGTCAATATCAATTAATTTTTTTAAATGATTATTTGAGTCACAAAATGAGGCTGATTCTGTTCTATTGTAAACCCAGTAATTCCAGAAAAACTAATGAAATTTGCTTGAAATGAGAAATGAAAGTAAGCAGAAAGCTTTGACAGAGACTCTGGATGAAGCAAWGTCTTTTGGAAAGAAATTTAATGTTATTCTGTAATACAGATGGAAGTTTTGGGATTGATGTAAAAAGGGGAGGAGACAAAGCCACTGAGCTGATTGTAAGGAAGAATTGCTGTTCAGAGGAGTTGACAGACAGAATGAATGGAAAACAAACAAATCAAATTCTGCTCAGACCATATCAGGTGTGGTCTGGCACCTTACCCTTAAAGGAATATTGATCTGGGTTTGTTTTGTTTAAAGCAATACAAACCAATCTAAAACATGCCAATGAGAAGAAGGCAAACAAAACACAATACTGAATAAAACATTACATAGTCTWGGAACCAAGACATTAAGAGTATGTAGGACTCTAGGGAAGGATTCAGCTTTAACATTATTTTTTTGGGGAGAATAAACAGCAGAGCTGCTGAAACAAAGCTTTGGGGGAAACACTTCCGTTGAAATTGAAATAAGGTTTGGAATTCTGCGAATTTGACAAAATTTGGCCAGATTAAAGGCTATCATCGGGCTATCAGGGCCTAAAGGCCCTGCTGCTCTTCTCCAGAGCTAAGCCTCTAAGGCAGGATTCCAGGACTGACAGCTCAGAGCAGCAGATCCATTGCCGCACTGTGTAAGGCCAAGAACCAGGTTAATAGTTTTACAGGCAGCCAGCCATGTCAGAGCTTTCATGCTGTGACCAACAGACTAGAGAGCTTAAGAGCTGAGCCATTCCCAGTTTTTAATCCTAGAGGTCCTGGCACAATGMATGAAGAGCCTTACTGTAACAAAATTAATTATTTTTTTTTTTACCAGAAACAAAATAACTTAAATACTCAATATTAGACAAAGATCATAAAAGCAAGTTCAGAAATGAAGTAATCATGTATTTTTTCAGACTTAATGATTTTCTTTTTCATGAGAAAAATACAGGTATGTTATGTATGAAACATATGTATTATGTTTAGATGCTCCTGAAATACTAGCAAATTTACACTCAGAATAAGCATCTAAGGAAGGTAATTTTTATTCTGCCCCYATATGAATGTTAGTTTAAACATTACGGCATGTTTTGTGAGAAAAGAGAGTATGCTAACATTTGATTCTGCAGACAAGGTTCTGCCAGAGCATCCAAGAACTACACAGCTGAAGCAATCCTGTTCCTGAATAAGATACTAGGTAATAATTTCTCATTAACTACAGTAAAAATGAGAGAAGCAAGCTCAGCATGCTGCCAGCAATCATAACTGTGCCCCAGAGCATGTTCTTGAGGCAGCATTCAACTGCCTTTGTAGCAGTCTTTTATATAAGGATTTAAAGTAATTTCTCTTAATGCTGTACTTCCTAGCAGCTCCTACTCCGGTTTCTTTGAAATTCTCTAACTACTTAATTTGTTCTGAGAAGAAAAACTCTGCTAAGAGCAAGAGGCATATAATCTTCATCTTACGTGATGAAATTGCAGCAACACCCACTGAAATGCAGCAGTGTGTGCCAGCACTGTGTACCAGYATGTGCCGTGTGAAACTGGAGCAAGACAATAACTCACCCTCTGCAGTCACTGGTTCACATTTGCGAGACCTCACCGTAACAGAGGCAGCTTTGGACAGATCAGTTCCAGTCCTCCAGACACGCACCTCAATGTAGCCAGCACTCTCATCAACATAGTATTCATCATTTCCAAAGTAGAATGCTGGCTCTGGTGAAAGAGGAATAATTTCCATAAAYGTTTCTTTACCTTACATTGAAGTTAACAAGAGACCCTAAAATCCACATTAAACAACGGGGAGCACTTCATTCATCTCATTAAATGAAATAAACTTTTTCTTTAAGGTTTAAAATTATTCCAGCTATTTTCTGGCTTCTTTTCAAGTATTGGTTGGTATGGTTTTAGATAGCAGTTGTTATATTAGCGCTGTGCACTTTTTCTTGCCTCCTACATTTTAAACTTTTTGTGTCAGCATGTATGAATCTGTGTGCAAAACCAAATGTGGTATCTCATTAAACTTGTTTTAGTTGAATCCTGTGCACAAGCCAGAAAATTCCTCGCATTTTTCACTTTGGTGCAAACATACAAAGGTGAATACAGATAATGAAACCTTAACTTGAATGTTCTCGACAGATTCCTCTTGCTAAAACCAAACTGGAACGTGACATATAACTGGAGCTACTCTTGGTATGTTTTCCAACTAGCTAAAGGGGCAAATACTTAATTTTAGTTCCCCCACATCTAGCATTTAAAACAAAATCAATCTTATTTCATGTAAACTGAAATGTTWACAGTCTTTATCTTAACACCAAAGCTCTACAGTTCATAAGAACGAAGAGCAAAAAGCAAAGGAGGTTAAGAGCTATTCCATTTAACAGACATGTTGTTTAGCTTCATTTTTTCCTCCCTTTTTCAGTTTTCCTACCCACAGTAATTTCACAGAGTAAGCAGCCTTAGAAACATATCTCAGTCTCATCCTGGATATGTATCATCTCCCCTTTGCTATCCTTTTTCATTCCTCTTTAAAACATGTAAGAATAATCACACACAGCCAGTGCCTCAGTTTTCCCACGGCACAGCAGAAATCACAGCTACCTCCCCCAAACTTAGAAAGACCTACAAAAGTTCTCCTTGCACTGCAACACAATTTTCTTATGCTGTCTTGTGAGAATTCATTACAATCATGAGGCTAGAGTATCACACGTGTTTGAAACACTACGCAGCTATGGCCAACTTGAATTCAGTCTACAGAGATCGTGGAAATTGTTCGATGCTCTGTGAGCAGCACTACGGATACTTCCCCTTCATCAAACATAGAAAAAAAGTAGAAAATTCAAAGGAAATGACTGGAAAAGTTTATGGCTCTACAGAGCTAYGCTTTGCATACAGAGAAAGATATAACTTACCCAAAGGAGGAGGCATGAATCCTTTTCAATGGTAAGCGGAAGTTGGGCCCATCATTTTCATAAGTCAGATTTTTATAAGGTTATATGTGTGATGCAAAAGCTATAACTTCTATTATAATGTAACAAATGTTTTGAAATTGAAGAACCACCACAGTGTATGGCAAAAATCTCCTTTGTGGTAGAATGCTGAACAATGTAAAACAGCCACTTAATTAAAACTAAGTAGAAAAAATATAAAATTATTACTCAGTTATTATTAAGCCAAAACTTCATCTGACAAAGCAGCAGTTAATAAGCATTTTGGAACTGTGTTCAAGAGTGAAATTGCAAGTTTTGGGGAAAAGAATTCTCTCTTCTGCATTCAAGATTTTCCTGCATTTTACAACTAAAAAARTAAAACAAAAAAACCCCAAACAAACAAAAAAAGCAAAGAAATGAACTCCTTTAATATTCCTCATTAATGCGGCTGCCTGTCTACTTATCTGCTAAAACTAAAATCAAGGGCTACAAGAAATTGATGGCACTCAGTATTACTATTAACTGAAYAATAGTACAGATTTATTGAAAACTAGCACAGAGTCATAGACCTGCTTGAAAATTATCAAGGTCATCAACCTTTCAAAGACAAACTTGGAAGAAGTCTAGCTTCAGTGGATGAAAATGTCGTCAGTTCCATTTTTTTTTTTTTAATTCAACAGTATGTGTGGTTAAATGTGTGTATTTGTGTGCACAGACAGACACACATCCATCGTACTTTATTTTCCCACAGAGACTCCATTGTCAGGAGTTGTTTTTATACTCAGGACTCCAAAGCTCTCATCTGAAACATTTTTAATCGGCAAACAGGATACACCCTCTGTACCTTTTGTATAATCACCATTTGAGAGAGTTCTACTTACAGGGATACTGAAGCACTGCCTATTAGATATGCAAAGAAATCTGCCATTTCAGACAATGTTCTCCTAAAATTGTTAAGATGRACAAAGACTTTAGACAGCCTGTAGACACTAGAAATACAGAATGCCTACTAAGACCAAATAGTTATTAACGTGCCAATAGTTAGATAAAGGCAGTTAAAATATTATCAATTCTAATACATGCAATTTCTTAACCAAGTATGTGTAGAGTTTAGCACACTTTCCCAATTCTAATCTCATTCTTATGCYCCAGTAGTCCCGGAACCCAATCTGGACTTGGCTGCACCTCATTTCAAGCACTTAAGTAAGAAGTAGTCACATGGAGCCTGCTTGCTCTCAGTTTGCAAGGACAAAGATAGGCCATTCCAGGAGATTTCCCAGCACAACRAGAATATAAGAGGATAGGTGGAAAGGCTCACTCACTGCAATCAGAAAAACCTGAASAGGTGTGGAAGCATTCCCTTCTAACTACTGGCTACACAGGGGACTTAGATGATCTGGCTTAAACTAGATAGAAGGCATAAAATAAAATAGTTTATTTCTTGCAGCATTAYCCCAATGCTTGCTTTACTGCTGCTGAAGAAGAATTCTCACACATTGTTCATTTCTATGGTCACAGCCAAACATAAAAATGTCTAATCCTAGCTTGCCTTGTACTTCAGAGTGAGTTTTTCACACTTTTTGTGGTATGTATATTCAATGAAAGACACATTCTGCATGGTTACCCRTCCTAGGAAACAAATCCTTACAAATGTTTTCTAAATTCATTTCCTGTAAGCCGTGTTAGTAGCTCCCCAGGGGAAGCAGCACAGCCAAGCTACTAACAGGGAAAGCATTGTCTATCGCAGCTCATGTCTGGAAAACACTCTGCTCAATGACTGCAGGCTCACTTACTGCAGACCTTCAATCTAGTAATCACTCTGAAGAGAGACTACTGCAAATTTAATAGTTCCTCTTAGAAAAATAAGAGGAAGTTTTCTAAGTGCTTTTTTTGTTCAGACCCACAGATTTCACTGGCATGAAGCTATGATAATCAGAGGAGAAAGGTTAGGAGCTTTAGTCCCAGGTTTCTTGGCACAGAAATGAAAACTTTGCCTTGTCTTTGTACTTAAAGAGTCAGAGGCATATCTCAACTACAGCACTAGTCAGTCATCAAGCAGGAAAACAAACACACTTCTCATGTTGTTAGGTACACGTCTAACTCTGAAGGTACATTGTAAAATCAATGTGATACCACAAACATGTTTATCACCAAAGAAACAGTTCCTTTCAAAATTATATCCTTATAAACTGCTTTGGGAAGACACGGCAAAAGAATAGGTTGTTTACAAAACATCCTTGGCAGGATATTTAGGACAAACACAAAAAACAAAAGACAAAAGAACAGACTCTTTCATGCTGACACCTTGATAAGGCTTAAAACTAAAGTGAATTTCAGTGACATATGCTGCTAGTGACAGACACAGACACACATACATACATATTCTTAGGAGGAAAGAAATGGAAGAAAACAGACATGCTACTCTGACATATTCAGATACTGGAACCAGGAGAAGCAGTCTTTACAAATGAACTTATAGTTCTTCTTTTCTAGTTCTAGTTAAACTATTTATTCCTAAAAGCTTTTTTGCCTTCCTTCTTTCCATAAACATTCAAAACAAAGCTATAAGGTGACCATTATGAGTTGCCAGAGCTAGCAGAAGCCTGTTGAGGTAATGCAGAAGGTGCAAACCAGTGCTCTGCAAGCCTGCAAACCTGTTCTGGTACAGTCTGGACATGCCAGTGCTATGGTGAGTCCAAAGTAATGAGCCCTGATGGCTGGCACAGCTAATTAACTCAGACATAAAACCAGACAAACCCAGCCTGATTTGGCTGGACCTGATCTGGCTCATACTCAGGCAACAAATACATCCCTACACAATGCCTACTTGCATTTCAGGATCACAGCTGGCATTAAAGGACTGATCTGCTGAGTCTGTAACATAACAGACACCCGCGTTACGAATATGAGGTGTGTGAGTTGTAGACAGACCAGTTAAGAATAAGAGTTCCATTAAATGTAAGAAGGCATGGCCATTTACTGTTTAATAGCAGTAAAGGTGAACTTCTGAAATATCTCTCATATATGCATGTTAATAGCAGCAAAAGAAAAGCTCAGAAAAACCATCCATTACAATAACTTTATATTAAGACAATATCAAAGAGGACTTTAAAATCTGAAACTCAGTAGCACCATTCTGCAACTATTTACACATACTTGAAACTATGTAAGCAACTGAGCTTGCATTTAGCACAATGAATTCAATTTGCCAAGTCATTCGTTTTTACTGAATGCTGTAGAAGCAGGGGTCAAGATTACAGTCAGAGCTCAGTTCTGGAGCAGGTACCTATTGTGCAAATGCCAATAGCTCTTTATTTGATGTGGTCAAAACGGATTCTTTTSAAATTCATACACCGCAATCTTAACAGCTTTCAACTTCTTAGCACTGTTGTCGTAACTTTTGCAATCAAAAAGTAAATTCCCGTCAGAATCAAAATTGCTAGTTTCAGCCAAATTTTCACAGACAGTATCTTAAGCAAATAATGTCTGCTTTTCCATGTGTCTCAACAGCCCATTTCTGTCTATTGACTTTAAAAGACTTTTCAAAACAATACTGCAAACACTCTAACAGGTARTAGGACAGATTCAAAGTAATGCAATCTTTATCAAACCCAGTTTGAGTTAAGAAAACTCAATTGCAGTTAAGAAAACTGCAATTATTTTTTGATCTACAATGTTAGTGCCATACACTGATTAGACTGGCTCATCACTTAATTACTCTCATTTTATGCAGCTTAATCCTGTAATTTCAGTAGAGTAGCATGCTGCGAAGCAGCAACTGCTATGGACTACATTATATGTAATTCACGTTTAATTAATTATACACACTAATTTAGCACAAAATTTTACATTTTAACTCACCATTGATGTTGAAGTGCATCCATGCTGCAGCTTCCCTAGAGACAGTTATCACCACAAGCAGCACCAGCCTGGCAGGTCTGGAACCCAAACCTAAACTTTCTGCTACATCAAAATGCACAACTCAAATGTGAGCAAAATAGCATGCAAAAGGAAGCAGACTGCAAGGCTGAGGATGGCAATGAGATGGCTAAAGTGACACCCCATCTCTGGTCACCTGCATTTTCCTTCTTGGCAGCCTGCAGCGCTCCTTGTAGCCTGGAGACCAGATCTTATTCTGATTTTGCTTAATGCCCAGCTGCCAATCATAAATGGTTCAGTAACAGCTCGATAAGCTAGAGCATATTCCTGAACAATGGAYAATAAAGACACCTGAGTATTTGAGGTCAAGCTCAACTTGTTGAAGATGTCTGCCTTTAATGTGAAAATGAATTTTTCAACAATTAGTTAACTATTAYGTACTAGATTGTAATGAGCAGTCTTAAATTGTTTCCCAGCTACAAATGGCATGTTAGCAGAAAGGCTAATGTGAGAGGTTGACTCTAATAAATCACCTTCCCATGAAGCAATCAATTTATCTTTGTTGCTTTGCTAAGAATCATTGCTACCTTTGCAAAACACCAAATTCATATATTGGTGAACTAACAAACACATGAAAATTTTTAGTAGCAGAGTAGTGTTGCTATGATTCTTCCACACATGTTCAGGGTATAACCCACAGACCTCAATATCACTGGAACTATTACAGGTGCTGGAGGAGTWTTTCCAATGTTCAGTCTGAGGACAGGGCCAAAAGATTTTTCCTGCTGTAAATATATCAGGCTCCAATCACTTGCCTAAACCATTCCATAATGAAGTAATTGCCTCAATTACCAATGGAAATAAAAATATAAAGACTAAGAGATGAAGAAAGAAACACTGGAATCTGCAGACACACCCAAAAATGATCATATTGGCTGCAGCAACCATCTGAATTTCACACACCTTTTTCCTACTGCCTATACCTCCCACAGAGCATGAAGCCAACCCAGAATCTTCTACATGTTCTATTTCTAAAATGAAATAGATTATTTTTATGTAACAGACCTGGGAAACGAGATCAGTAACAAATTCTCAACAAACTGATGAAACAGAGGCAGATAAATGGGAAGGCTTGGCGGTAGTATTTAAATATACCACACACAAGGTATTCCACAAGGAGGCCAAGCTTGAAGGAGCTTRCAGTCAGTGATTCACACATGAGATAAAAATGAGGACTACAAACAGAAATGGTATGAAAAGTTCAGAAGCATTTTAGAACTCAGGCTATGTWAAGATATTGTATGTAGCCATATAGTATGTAGCCAAGCTGATCTGACTTTAGATTTTTGCTCTTTTACTATTCAGTCACAATGCTAATTATGTTGAGTTTGCTTAACCAATGGAAACAATTTCTTATAGGCTTTTTTGTCCACRTAAAGTCAGAACATATTTAGCTCTGAGGCTTCAAAAGGAAAGTATGAAAGAGATTTTTCACTATCCCTTTAGCAAAGCTACCATCAAGGATGGGAATCCACAGATAAGACAGAGCAGAAGGGAAAAGAGARCAACAGCCAGAATTACGAAACCACAAAAGCAGAGCTCTAACAAAAGCAAATATGCTCTGCTGTATGTTAAAACTTTGTGAATTATGTCTTTTGGACTTCAGATTCCATTTGCATGGGAGASAGTGTCTTTACAGTGAAGAGAGTTAGCAATTGAGTTAATCTTTTGAGGATTTACACACTCAAAAGGAGACTGGATGGCATCAAATCCCAGTGGATTACAGTGGTTACAGTGTTCAGGACTTTTTGGGTCTTCAAAGACTATGAGCAAAATGGCAAAGTCTCAGCATGAGGAGATTCAAAGGAAGGAAGATGGTTGAAGGAGCCTTAGGAAAACTAAATGCACCAAGACATCCTACTCAACTTGATTATGCAAATCTTAGACACCCAAAGGACTCATTAGGTCACAAAATTCACTACTTACAACCATAAGAACACYACTTCATTAAACTCATTCTAGATTTAACTGAAGGTATAATTTTTTTCTATAGTTCATGTAATCTCATGTCTTCTGCTTACCGATTATTTTGTGCAACCTGAGTTCATAACTACAAGTTTTCTGTATTTTAACACTCTCCTTGAAATATTACTGAAATTCACACAGAAGTGTAGCAATGCATGTAAGTTACCCATTCAAAAACATGCAGCAGTGAAGGCTGAAGAGCTCTGTGCTCCACCAGCTGCATCCTGTAAAAAAGCCACCCGAAATAGATGTGACAAACTACTGTCTGGAGGTCATGTTCCATCCTCCTCATCTATTGAAAGAGCCTAGATCATAAGGCAAGACTATATACCTTGTTATTAAGCAGATACATAAAGATGAGATTAATCCAACACCTGTAGATCCCATACACATACATATGTACATACACACTTATAAATGGGACACATACATAATAAACTGTAAGCAACAAATAATGCTAACAAAGCAAATCATAAATGTGCCTGGTTACTCTGTAGAATACCCTGCTGCAAGATATGATATTAATTTATTTCTGTGTTAGGCAGCAAACAGGGATTTTATGAAATCTTTAAGGCTATCATCATAAATTGCACATTTTTCACTCTGTTGAACTGGTGATAATAAGAAGTTATTAGTAAAGAAAACTGGGAGTATARTATGTGTCATAAACTGGCTGTCATCCACTTTTTCCCTTGATTAGTTGCCAATCTGGCCACCTGCCACAGACTGGGGAAAGGGGAGCGGTCATATGGAGATTTTAATTAATGAGAGGACAAAAGAAGTTAAATGCTACACAGAAGTGCCAGAGGCATCAGACTCACAAGCACTRTAAAAACATAAAAGGGAGAAAGTAGTCAGAGATGCATGCACAGAGGAAAAAAGAATTAGTTCCCTATTTTAGTCATGTCCAGAGAGTGGTGATGGATAGCTGGCCAAATCAGGACTCCAAACCGTAACATAACAGTGGGGATGCTCTGCCTGTAGTGTGCAGGTTATAATTAAAATTGGACTAATARACTAGTAAATCTTGGTTAACTAACAAGATCAATCAATTACCTGTTCAGTTTAAGGTCTGGCATACCTACTGGCAAAGAGAAAAAGACACATTTGACTGCCTGCCTTGGAAAGGAGTGGAAATAAGGAGATTCTCACCAGCCTTGTGAGATAAAGATGTTCCTGTGATAAACTATATTACTAATAAAATATGTATTCATCATAGGCTGTAAATTTGGCTCAGTAAACACAATGATAGTTAGTTCATACTGTCGGTGTGCTAGGAGACAATGCAAAGCATATATTTATAATGTAACATTGCAGCTGACTTTTCAAGCTGTTGATAGTAAACATTAATATGCACCTTACTKCTCCAAGGAAGTTGGACAAGTGTTAGTGGCTACCAATTCCCAGAATATAGTCTAAGCATTTTCAAAATTTAATTGAGTGTAAGGAGAGTGACAGCAGGTGTTATAAAGAAATCTCCAGAAGACGCAATAATTAATCTGTTCTGTTTGACCGCTAACATTGCCTTTCTGCATTAAGATACCATTAACCAGTTTACTCATTCCCAAAACATTCCCAGATAGTGCTAGCCTCATGGATGATATGAGTGATTGATTTTRTTGAGCAGGTAAAATGATAATGGTCAGCAAACCTCTGACATAAACCAGGGTTCTTTGTTTTCCCAGCCTCGATGCAGAAATGTCAAGAAGTTTGAGAGGCTTCTTGCCCATCTAATGTGAATGAAGTGGAACAAATGTATTTAATGTACTTCATGCTGTGAACAGCATGAGGCTTCAACAATTCCACTGAGGCAGGATGACTGTGTGTCAGCCTGGCTGTAAGGCTGTGTGCTCTCATGGCAACACAGTAGCATGGATTAAAATCACATGGGGAGAGGAACATTGAGAAAAAACTTGCAGCAAACAAAATAACTGTGAGTAGTCTCCCCTTAGGTGCAAAATTCCAGCTCTGCATTTGTCACACCTCTTCAGGTTTCCAAGTATGATTACAAACAAAGAGTTTTAAATTTGCCCACAACACAAATCAAGTAAGTAAAAAATTAGCACAGCAGTCAAAATATTGGGGCTATGAAAGAGAAGAGCTTGGACTCAAATCTTGTTATTTTGTATCAGACTTGATGCAAACAACACAGCAACATTGTTAGTGCTGGAAACAAATTACAGGCTCTTTATTTCTAGATGAATATTAACAAAAGACTTAGATCTCATTTTTTCTCTCTCTCTATGAAATAGTTTCAGAGTCACCACTTCAGCTGGAAAAACAGAGTTAACTTACAGGCTGATCTAGCTTAGTTGCTAAGTGCCTGAGGATTAAGACATTTCCATGGAAGACTAGCGTATGAGTGTTTTCATGAGTCAGAAACTAAATTCCAGGATTTTTCTCTCGAAGGGGAATGAAAAGTGCACATTAACCTCATCTTCCTTTTCCTAGATGCATAATATTTATCTATTATGTAAAGTGCCTCCTTCAAATGAGCTTTATGCTGAACTCTGCTCTCCATGCAGGAYAGGTCTGTCCTGAACCAACCAATTGACCTCAGATTCTTCAGGGGTTCCTCTTCATCCCCCAGATCCTTGAGATGCATGAAGACAAGTAGTTCAGCCCATCTGTTCTGGCTAGATTTTGTAATTTAAACATAATTATGGAAAATGCTTCAGTTTCTAAATACCTATTGAAACACTCTTCAGCATTTGTTTCTTTAGGTTTCAAATAGATTCTGTTAGATTTTTCTGTAGAGACCATAATTATTTTATGAAGTAGGATAGTTATATATCCATTTGCTGTTTTATGGCACTTCATAGTAGATACAGATTCAAAACAAAATTGAAAAGAAAATATTTCCTTCATGCCCAATAGTGCTTATAACTTTGCATGGTCTGGCAAATTGAATTTCTAAAGTAAGGTTTACATCTACTGTAGTAAATCAATGTATTCAGATGCATCGTGCACCTCTGGTGACAGATCTCAACAGTTTAGATTCATGTCCTAGGATGGGATGTTTCATTTTCATTAACTATAGAAGAATCCTGCTATAGCCCATTTGAATCACATGTCTAAAGGTATAGAGGCTAATACCAAGTGAGATCACTGCCACCCCAGAAGTGGATGATTTGCATAGGTGTTTTCCCTGAATGCTTTTCTTTCACAGTTCATGGTTGGTAACTACCACATTTGACTCAAACAAACCACGTTTTTACCTTTTAGCGCCCTTATTGTAGTGGCATAGGTAACTTCAAATCCAAGATTTCCATGTGAAGTTTATTCTGCTGCTTACTTCATTAACTTAATCATTTTCTTCTTTTCTATCTGTCTCTGACTTCAGTACTTACTAGGAAAAGTCCCTTCCRAATTAGAAAATGTCTCAACAGCAGCACCAATTTGAAAGCCACCATTCACAATATATAAATACACCAGTGCATATCCTACACACTATGATTTTTTTTACCCAGGTTTTGCTTTGGCAGCACAACTATATAATCCCCAATTAAAATTTTCAGTTGCCTGGAATTTATTGAATACACTGTAGTTCACTAGAAAGTTGAGCACACCTCTTACTTTTTGTTTGTTGTCATGATTATAGAGCAACTCAGCTATTTTAGTCAGACTCCAAGGGCATTCTCTAGAAATAGAAGACTTTGATGGTAGGTACTGAAGGTGGGTGTTTCCTTATTAACTTGCATTGGATGCCAGGGGAGATAAGGCAGTGTTGCTAGGGCTGACTTTAGTTCCATAGGAAAGATCTCATGTAGTRTTATCAAACTTAGACCTTTACTGTTTCTATTGCTTGACCTGAAGAAGTCAATGCATGATGTTAATCCAGTCACAGTACTTGGAGACATCACTTGATATACAGAGACATTTGTCCAAAAAAAAACTCAGTTAAGTAGAAGAGGAATTTAAACAAACAGTGGGGAAAATATATCAGTAGATGTGAAGTAGAGGCTAAAGTGGACCACAGAAATTAGCATTATAGCAATATAATAAATAATATACTATTATATATGTGCTAAAGCTTCTAGCCACTTCAATCTTAGACATTTTATGAATTAAATTTTACTGTTAAAAGTTAAAGAAAAATTCTTTAYCTTTCACATACCCCAATGTTTTAACTTATTAAAATTATTTCTGTTTATTATTTTAAAAATAACCAGAGCTGTTGAAAATCCTCTGCTTATTTATGTAGAATTTTGGTCATGACTGCTGTGGTGCTAAATTGCACACACATTACATAAATATGTCCATATATATGTGTGTGTGTGTGTGTGTGTGTGTGTGTGTGTGTGTGTGTGTGTAAATGCATAAATAAATATGGGAGTGGAACTTATAATTATCTTCTCTATAACCTGTATTTTGCTTTTTACAGAACAGGCAGTGCAACAGCTCTCAGACAAAACAAAACTTTTCTGTTCCATGCTTTACGCTTTTATGCAAACTAAAAAGCATGTGATAGAAAATTTTACTGGTAAGTGAATTGTCAGTAAATTTTTAATGTTCTGGAATTCTTTGGGGGAGTTCTTTCACTGACACAGAAAGCTAAAAAGGAGTTCTGTCACATTTCAAATATCACATATGTGACACTTAGGGTGTAAAAAGACAAGTGAATGTTTGTAAAAAAGTGTTCCAAATCAGTCCTTCAAAGTCCCCTTATCTTTCAGTATCGCAAATATTGTTTAATCCGACCAACAAACATAGATATTTCAGTTGTTACATAATGAAAATATTCTGTCCCAGACACTTCCTCAGCTTTAATAAAATCCCATAAGATTATTCTTCGTTAAATTGTGCATAAGTTTGTAGCACTGAGGCAATTTGTGCTCATAAATGCAGAAACTTAAAATTGATCAGTGGTACACAAACCAAATTACTTTTGTTTTCCAATGGCAGTGTAAAAGGAGATTCCTCATTAACCTCCCTAATATTTTGTGGGAGTTCCATAAAATGTTAAGTTTTATACTTTGCTGTGACTAGGAGATTCCCACTGAAGTAAGATGGTCTAATTTCAGCTTATTGCTGATATTAACTAATGTCTTGGAGAATCATTCTCCCCATGCCAAACTTTCCATATATATTTTAAGCAGTCATAACACCTTCAAAAGTTGGATAATCAGCTTCTTAATGAATACATAGCTTTTAACAGCTACTCTTCAAATATTTTATACTCCGCTATGTACAAACTTTAAAGTTTGTGAATTCATCAAAATTATTCTGATGCCTGATGATTTTTGCTTTTCCTTTTTATGCTTTCTGTACCCTCTATGCATCCGCCTGTACCCTTTAGCCCACGTGTTTGTAATTCCTGGAGCCTGATATTCCAGCTCAGTTTAGGAGTTCTGCTGGGCAGAGAGACCAAACATCCTCAGGAAGGGCTCAGTGTGCCCTGTGCTATCTTAAATCTGAGGCTSCAGCCTTGGGTGAAGCCTTCTGTCTGGAACATCTTGTGTAAATTAGGCTCTAGCCCCATCTGGGGGGAAGATTCATTAGAATAGGGGGATATTACTGCATTTGTTCAGTTTCTTATTGGGGAATCCTAGACAGATATGCTAATTACTGAAATCTATAAAACTTGTATCCGTGCTGTACACGGGTGTGCATTTTGCCATTGTGTCGTGCACCTGGGATCCCAAATACCGACGTAAAATCCTTTTTAACCCCTTAACCGTGTCTGTGTCATTATCAAAAACTGGCCTTTCAAGGTAACAATTCATTCAAAGCAAACTGTTGCAGAAACCCCTAAATGAAAAAAAAAATTGTATTTGCTATAATAGCAAAGCCAGATAAAGATTTCTGCTTTGGCTTGCATTCGATATATGATCTTTTACTTTACAAGACATGYTTTTTTCAAACTGTTGTAGCCATTAATACTATATGATTACTCAAATCCTCCACAGAGAAAACAAAGTCACCTCTGTCACAGGATTACAGGTGAGAAATTTCGGGCAGACTGAATATTTATGAGGCAATTAGATGGGTGTGGACTTCCTGCCTTTAAGAGCTGCCTTTTGTATCCTTACCTAGAGAGAAATCACTGTGCTGATAATAATGGTCTGTTTTGGCACCAGAATTTAAAAGAGTACTGTACTATGTAATTCCTTCCATTAGTCTTTAGGAAATATGATGGTGTCACAAGAGATGGCTTAAGGCCTCACAGAGAGGACTAAAACAGCTTATCAGTAGTCCTATCACAGAGTTTAGAGTTGAGATGTCAGTCTTCTAACTGTGCATAAATAAGGGCAATTGTACCAGGAAGCTTTTATGTTACTTCTAGAAAGAGAGCTGTAACACCAGTGCTGAGGCATTAAAGGAGACGCTTGAGGCAGCAATGATAATTGCATGAATTTTTGAAAGCAGTTGGTAGTACAGTGTGCTGATTCTACTCTGCCTTAGTCACACACCTTTTTCTAATCACCAGCAGAAGTGCCCCTTTCAAAGCAATATCTCAATGTTCCTATTAACCAGCTGAACGAATAACATAATTCTGTCAGCATTTTCTGACTGAGGCGATTTCTAAAGCAATGTTACTCTTATTTGAATACTTGCTTTATTAAAAAGACAAAGGAAGCATGTATGGACACTTCTAGCAGAAATTTAAATGCAGCATCAAAGCAGAAGAAATAAAGCTTGCCTCTTAGGAACTGCTAGATGCCTTCTACCCCTTTAGGGCCTCTAATAGGACCCTCTGCAGCAYAATTGAATGGACCCAAAAGGCTTCATGGACACAGCCTCAGAATCACATAACCAAGGCTGCCCATGCAAGGTGACATCTTGGATTACATCGGTTAATGTGACAGAAGGGAAAGGTGAATCTGCTTGCTCTGAATCACTGCTCATGTGATTTTCTCAAACAATAAAATAGCAATACTAAATATTTTCAAACACCTGCATAGCCTTCCAATAGCACTCTCTAATCTCAAGACGGAAGCAGCATGTGTTTTAACCAGCAGGAAGAAAAACAAATCCCCGTTTTCTACATGCTAGTTTGAATGTGATGTTATTTGTAGTTTCTGTTCTGAATTGGAAGTATCACTTCAATAATATGATATCTTACCATCATCCTTGTCAGGTACAATGGTGATGCGAGTGCTTGGGAATTCTGCACCAATCCTTCCACCCATGGGCATGCTCAGCAAAACATCAAAGGTCTCAGCCTCTTCATACAAGGAATCATCTATGATGACAACCCGGCACATTTTTTCTCGTTCATCTTTGTCAAAACGCAGAACGCTGTTGTGATCCTCGGGCCTGGATATGTAGTCAGAGTAGGAAAGTACAGAGGTTGGGGCTGTGCCAGAAGCTGTTCCTGTGGCATGAATGGAAAGCAGTCACTATACATACCATGGTTATAATGATCTCCTCACAGAGGTGGAATTTTATTTTCATTATCTTTCAATTTCTGTTCAATTTCTGTTCACTTTTTAGTGACAAAATAGGCTGAAATTTCTGACAATGTTATGTTTCTGAGGTCCATGGACAAACTACTTCTGCATATGATACAATGGAAGAGTGTGATTCTTCAAATCATTTGCACCTTCTCAGTCAGAAGGAATAAGGTATATTACAGGAGACTGACAAAGCAGCCCCTGTGAGCATCACCAGTTAACTCCCTTARTATATTTTACCCAGATTGAAGATAGCAGTGGACTAGAAGACATAGAATTTGATGAATACAAATTACTTGGATTCCAGATCACTTTACATAAAATATTGCTTCTGCTCAATAGCAGATGAAAAATAATAATAAAACCACAGGTGTCTAGACCCCATGCCCTGCAAACATATAATTCATAAGAGACCGAAAGTCAGAGCAAGGAGAAGCATGACAATAAAGCAACATTATTTTACATAATTTTTTTTCAAGATACAAACATGTGAAGGATAGCCTGAGCAATCACTGCAGTGCTTTTAGWTCTCACCACTTTCAGATACATGGGGCCGCATATAAAAACCTTGCAAAAAATATAAAGAACACAGATCCTCTTCACCGCTCCATGATGATTTTTAAACTGTGTTTAAAAACTGTGTTTAAACTCAATAATACTCTTAGACAGATTGCAGTGATGAATACATCTCCAGAGACTGAAGATATTTATTATTTATTTATAATAAATGATTTTATAGTAAAATAGACAGAATAAATATTTTTTAATTTGTCTCTTTTCCACTCCTGCCTTTTTTTTTACTCTACAGTAGATTCTACTACCTTGTTGTGTGTAGCAGAAGACCATCAGTTCCTGACTCACATCTCCACTTCTTCTGACTGGAATAAATAACTCACCAACATCTTCTTCGATAGTATAGGTGGACTGAGGAATAAAGACTGTTGATTCTGTGAAGAAAATAACCTCATAAAGTCACCTGTACATTAGTTAAGAGCATTTTTCAATATTCTAAAGTGTGACAATTAACTCACATTTATTGGCAGTGCCACTAAATTGTAAGTAAAACTTGGAGTGTAAAAGAAGTAAAATTTCTTAGTGTTTCAGAAATGGAAAAGAAAATCAGATCATTAGGTCTGAATTCCTAAGTCCTTGTTAAGTGGTCTCTAATGTGACCGATTTGTTTATCCAGGGTTAATGGTGCAAGACAGTGTTTGGAGAATTTGTCCACAAAGTCTATCTATTTATTATTKACATGGTATTTAATTATTAACAGCTTACTACAGAAGTATCAATAGCATAACTCACACACAGGCTGTGATTTCACCAAGCTGTGGTTCCATTCTATAACTTACTGCATCAAGATGACCATGATTTGGCACTGAGAAGCAAGGCTGAGCTCTTGACATCTTACTTGACATTTGATTTGTGTTGGTTACATGTCTACACTCCTGTTTTATTCAAAGGAGACCCAGCCAATACAGCCAGTTAAGTCTCAGGGGCAATCTCACCCTAAAATGTATCATTCCAAAGAATATCAGACTTTTTTTTCAGAGAAAAGACTCACCAAACTGCATTCTGAACTCCTTCATTATTTTATACTCATATAATCAGATTGCTGGGTTTTATGCTGTTTCTGGGATTCAGAATCAATTTTGTTCTTGTTCTCTCAAAAACTAAAGAACAAAAGGTGGCTACACATATATCATAAAATACCTTTACAGTTTCATTAATGTGACTGCAACCCAAACAGAATACAATTCTGTATATCAAATTAAGTGGCATCAGCTGACTGCACAAAGCAAATTTTTCATTATTTCAGAGTACTCTGGCAAACAGTGTTCTGAAAATTGTCAGGTGACTTCATTAAAAACTTGTTCCAGGTTTTATTTCTCAAACTACTACCAGCACGGCTTAAGGTCAAAAGTCTGACTTWAAAATGCTGTAATTCAGGTTTGATAAGATCTAGACTGTTCACTATTTCAGCAAGTCAAAAACACAATGTGAAAAACACCAAATCCATACCTTTTTTGTTTTAATATAAAGCAAAAAGCCACACTAAAAAAATTCCATTTCATTCCTTCTATTTGTCCCTTTAGAACTTAGTTTTCAAAATGAAAACCTAGCCTTCCAAAATATGCAGGAATCTGATTTATTTGGTTTCCTCTCTACCTCATAATTATTCAACTAGGAGTAAAATGGCACTATAAAAGTTTAACAGACCTTATGAATAACATAAAAGCTCGGAGAAGAATGAGCTACACCACCTCAGCTAGTATAAGGAAACACATCCACATGCAATCTATATTTGGAATTAAACATTAACCAATGTCCCATAGACCAAGAGGCTGGTACAGCTTTCCTAACAAGCTCTCAATTTTGATCTTGAAACTACACCATTCAAATCAATGATTTTTGTCACTGGAAGCAGAATAAAACTTTTGATGGTTCCTACTCAGTGAGGTAGGTAAGCCCTGAGCTTCAAAAGACTGTTAAGAAACAGCCCTTCCCCTCAAAGTTCTCTCTCTAGTTTTTCTGTAGATACTCCTTGATTTGCAGCTGTGCATTTGATTTTCTCCTATGCAACTTGAATTTATTTATAATTAACACAATTTCCCTGGGACTGTAAAACTTTTATCTTAAAGTATGAAAATGAAAAAACTGGTTTTGGCACTAAGAAGACTCAGATGTCTTTACCTTGACTTGTGCTGTCACTGATCATGGAAAAGATAAAGAGATTTAACACATTTTCAAGTTATTTCTGTGCCTCATACATGCTGCTTTTCAAGTTAAGCACTGTTTTTCTCAATGACTAAATACAGATGTGAGATATGCTCTGGTTTAACTTGCATTTGTAACTAGGAACTAAGACACCTCTGACAATTTCTGTGCCAAACACTCTTCAAATGCTTATTAGGGAAGACTATATAATTCAAGCTGTTACAGTCGTACAGTGCTTAAAAGATTTCTTGAGGACAGTTCTGTGTGACCACAGCCCATGGGTTCAAGTGTCTGGATGCAGCTGAAAGGATGCAAAGCAACCAGAGCATACTCTATTTATTTTTATTTTTTTTTAAATCAGCTTATTTCTTCATTTATATTTAACCATAATTTTATTTGGTTTTGATGCAGAATGTGCTACACTTGTTCTAATGAACATTACATTTACTGAGCTTGATATTAAGGCCTAACTGATGCAAATRATTTGCTCCAAGACCCAAACTTGCCAGGACTAACCAGCCTAGATTTTCCTGTACCATCCTCTCCCACRTGAGTTAACTTGTCAGAGTAAATCAAGTCAGCCTCCAGACAACTCTGCAGATACATTCTGTTTGCTAATACATTTAATAGAAACCTGTCATATATAAAATGAAAAGAAACAAACAGACCCCCTAGAAATACTGCATCGTTAAAAAATGCAAGTAGTTAATAAAAACATACTACCTAAGTTAGTTATTCATCAAGCACTAAAAGTGATAGAGGAAAAATGGCTACCTAATGCAAAAATCTTTCTTCAGAAATATTCTGAGGAAAGGTAACCTTTAGTATCCACTGTCACTCATGGCATATGTCCTCTAATCGGTTGGTATATGCATCTATTGGCAGTACAGTTCTGGAAAGGTTCTTACCATCTCCTGGGTCAATAATTTCCACTGTGGATGCAGCAGGAAATTCCAGAATTGCCATGACAGGATCAGAAAGAACAATTTGAAAAGACTCAGAATGTTCATGTTCACCATCACTCAAAATCCGTACTCGCCACGTGGCTAAGGTTTGACCAGGATTAAACTGAACTTGCTTCTGGGCTTTTCCTCTGAAGTCTTTATCTTTCTTGGCAGTACCATCTTTGGTGCTAATACCTGTTGAAATAAGAAATTCAGGTTATTAAAAACATCACTGGTAATTTTTCTCCATTTAAAAACATGCAGAAATATAAACTTTTCACAACCTGAGAACCTTTCAGCTAAACCCATTACTCTTGATTAATTTTATATTGGGTGTCAGACATAGAGGTAGAAAGGCTCTATTTCTTTGAGGTTACAGTCAAGTTTATATTTCCCCATAATTCAATTATGGGTGTCCAAAAGGAACAGCAAACTTTTCTCTCTCTTTTTAGCCCACTGGGTACTCTTCCAGAGCACCTAAATAACATCCTGCCTGAAACCCTAGCAAATATTTTTTTCTGTGAGAAAAAGTAAAAACATCTCTGGGAAGTTCAGTCTTTAAAGTGAAAGCTAAGGAAAACACAGACACAAAGGAGCATAAAGTGAATACGAATGAAAGAAGATGAGAAATCTGAACCTTTGCTCTCACTGTCATTGCAATAAGCATTTTTAAAAATTATTATGCTCTTATTTCAGTGTTTGCATAAGGACAATCATTAAGTTCAAGTGAAGTTGAATCTGCAAGTCCATGGGATAAAATTCAAACAATTCAATCCACAGAGATGGCACAGGAGTTCCAGCCTCAGATTCAGACTGCTGTGAAACAGGTTTTCATAGGTATTTCACTCCTAGTTTAAGGCTGTCTGACAGACCCTCATGGAAATTAGACATTATTTCTGAACTGGCTCCAACTCATGTGTTTTGCCTTGTTTAAATCCCACAGTACCACTGAAATCTTAAAGGCTTTTCTCAGGTGTTCAGTAAAAACCCTTGAAACTTCTCTCTTCTCTGATTGTTTCTCCCAAGTGCATTATTTAATGTATTGAAACACATGATCTTTCCCTACAAACCAYGCCTTTCTGTCTTCAGGCTTGTGCCTTGTCCTAGGTCATAGCCAATTTTATATAACTTATAACCTTCCCCCACACTGGGACTGCACATGGACCAGCAAGGCCAGTAAGCATCTTGACCAGTATGTTTTATGCTCTTTCCAATTCTGTAACTCCCTTTGCAAGACTAAGGTATTCAGAGGCAAGTTATTCTAGTTTTGCTGGATTTTCAGTCAGCTCTATTCTGAAACTGACGTCAAATTCATAAATAGAAAATTTTGCAAACACTCCGTCTGAAAGACCAGAAATCACATCAGTATCTCTTATTCAGATTAATTAATTTAAACAACACCTCCTGAATTACGTATTTATCTCTTCCATTCTTTTCCTTTCTTTAAAAGAAAAATATTATCAAAGTTTGTTCACTGTTCAAAACAATCTATTAAAGTTAAATCCTGTTAGTTAAGCYTTATATCCTTCAAATCTCGTGCCAAAATAGGTGTCCCAACTGCATCTCACTACCCTAAACTCAAGGTTTTTAATTAGAAAAAATCCTAAATAGAAAATTTCCAGGCAAATGTTTACACACCTCTGCAAAAACAGCTTTAAATTGAGTGTTTTTTCTAAGCAGTTTCAATGTGAAATTGTACAAGGACAATGTTCCCTGGTGCAAATGCATCAGAGGATGGGAACAGATCCAGAAACAGGTGTGAGGTTGCAGAATGTGATAACACAACCTATTTTACACCTTTTYGCTCCCCAGACACTGCAAACAGTTTTCAACACCTCCTGTATCAGCCTCAGTTGACTGCCAACATTGARGGAAGAAAACGAGCCTAATGCTTGTAGCTGCTGGTCAGACCTGCTCACAAAAGCCTTCCTGGAAAATGATACATGTCTTTTGCTGGCTCTCTGATTGCTACAACCGTATTTTCTCACTGCAGGGAAAAGAAGATCTAGATAGGAACTGAATTCTGTGAAATAAATAAACAGTGCTATCAATCAAATCTAAGAAAGAAGAGCCCTTTATTGGGTTATGTAGTCAAAAATTAATTGCAGAAGACAAAAAAACAACAAAAGAGAAAATTTTATTATATGACTAAATAAATCCTATATATAGCATCATAAAAGATACACTCTTAAATAAATAAGAGTTGTTTATTCACTGTTGAGTGTATACGAGTATATTCTCAAGAGTGTACATTCATTGTTGAATATAATTTGCTTAGCATGAAACAGCAGTAATGCAATATAATTGTATTGATACATTTTATCAACTTGCTGGCCAGTGATTTGTAGAAGCAATGATAAGGTTAGAATTGAACTTACTTATAAAAGAGGTTTCTCCCAGGTAACCTCTCCGTTTCAGAACAACATCAAGATACTTGGAGTCTTCATTTACTAAGTAATACTCCTTTTCTAAGGAGATCCAGGCCCAGTTTAGGCGAAAATGTTGATTCTTCAGCTTATTGCCTCCTGCAAAACAAAATTACAWATATATAATTTATAACCTTTCTTTTTTGTTAAAGACTACTTAGTCTTTTGATGTTAATGCAACCTTGTATCCTCGGTAAGATTATCTGGACATCACAATCCAAAGGTTTTAAAAATTTAAAACTGAGAAATAAATAAAGAGTTCAACCAAAATACATTATACATAGAAGTAAATTTTATATTATTATGTGTATACAAATATAGTACCTAAATTTTCTTATTTCTCAAGAGAAAAATATCAAGAATTAGTCAAAACATATTTATATCTGTATATCATCCTAATGGATATGATTTTTATGACTCTAGAATCCTCTGTGTTCCATAGCRATAATGAAAGAAGCTGTTCAACTCACTGATGGCAGATGCTCACTCAGAACTGCCTTCTGGGAACGCTGGCCTGTGTGGGAGGCTGTAGTCTGATTTCCTTCCCACAAGGTGCTGCTACAGAACAAGGTTTGCTCAGGTAACAACTGTCTTAAATGTTTATGAAATTTCCTTTAGAAACCAACACTTCTGTACCCAAGCCAGTGAAAAAAGTAATTTCTCTAAACAGTGGAGAGACATATCTAAGAATTTAAATTAATTCATGGCTTAACTACAGGAGGAGGAGACAAATGAAGATTGGTTTATCTCCTCCAGTTTCTTCCATTCTTGAAAAATTAGGCAATCACTCCACATGCTTTCACTCTGCCTCAATGATAAGCCTCTATGTTTATTGACCTGGCTACTATAAAAACCCAGGAACCATAGTTGCACAATAGCACACTGAGGCAAAGGCACTGAGGCAAACGAAAGGAGGGAAATGGTTACTGGAGTATCTCCCTGCTCTCCTCACCCTGCTTCTCTCTGCTCGCTTGATCTCTATTGTTACTGACAAAGGGCAAGGCTACAAACACACATACCAAAACTAATGAGCAGCACAGAGAACCAGCAGCTATAGTGTTACAGCAGTAACCACAACAGCACTCACATTAGGGCAGCCACATGTCACATCTTCCCATTCGTTTCTGGGGACAAATGTAACAGAATATGTCTCACAGTGCAATCCAGTGAGAAAAGCCATTTGTGTGTTACCCTTGAACACACTGCCCAATTTAGCCATAATTTCAGAGAAGGATAAAAGTTTCTGAGATATAAATAGAATGGAAATTCACTGTCTGTTAGAGGAGAGAGAAATTATTAGTACCAATAGTGAGAAGAAATACTGCTGCATGAGCCTTGTATAAATGAGAATGTCAGATACTGGAAATCGCCCAGGTAAAGGAAAATTTTCTACTGGAGTCTGCATCCTTTTAGAAAAAATATATTCCAACCAGAGCATAGAAGGCAAAAGAAAACTTGGCATGATTTGTTCTCTTATCCAAAGAACTCAAGGTTAAATGTGCTGCAGGCAAAGGCACACAATCTACATCTTACATACAGGTCTCCTATGAATAAAATTTAAGAATTAAAAAAAGCACAAGAAAGCTGATAAAAAAGATTTAGTATTGTCTTCATTACATCTATTCCTTGCTTTCAGCTGTTTCTTTCTGAGAACCTGTATTTCTGAGGTGGTTATAGCAAACCTCCATTTTTGCAGACGTATTCTATCCCCGAAACAGATAACRTTCACCTTTTAGAATGTGCAATACCAAATCCATAAGATTGGAAATTTTAAGAAAAGGATATAGATATTTTATACCGCTCTATCTTCACCTTGTCCTTTTTTTTTCATTTGCAGAAGCATGTTTTCTAATTTATACAAGCTGTTTCACAGTCCATTGTGCCAAAGAATAAAATGGTTGTTTTCCTTATTAGCTGCTATTATTTTTACTATTATTATTATTATTATCACAGATCTCTGACAAAACAAACTAGGAAGCATATGATRCACTGTCCCTAATTTCAGGTATTTATTTTTGGGCTAGAAATCCTAAACTTTTCTATAGCCAAACTCAGGAAAGAGACATTTTGTAAAGCTAGGACTTAATTTAGTCATCTGTTTCTGAATGAGTTTAGCTTTGCCTTGAAACATGTGAAAAAAAACCCCGCATTTTTCCTCAGTGGCCTTTAAAAACCCCTGTTGTGACCCTTTCCATTGTAGACAAGATTATTTCAGCCATCTAATTCTAGGTAAGATGAATTGTCCCCTGCCCGATCTGGATGAAACCACTACAACATAGTAGAGCCAAGCAGCACAAAAACATAATGTCTGTAAAAAATATTAAGATATAGCTTTTGGAAATTGTAAAATGTCAGAAATAAAATTGCACATGTCACTTTAATTTGGTTGACTATTAAATTTAAGTRTCTGCCCTATAATAATACTCCTTTCAGCTGATGAATTGTGCTCCAAAGCACTTCCCTTGGGCACAGTCAGACATGTAGCTGCTGCGAAAATCATTAAGCTCCTACACTCCAGAGACAGTTTTGCTTTTATTCATCTCCCACCAAGAGCTGGTAATACAAATACATCAGAAGTCCGGAGATGGAAGCCATTGCTTTTAAAACTACACACAAGGAAGGAGGGCAATGTTAGAACAAGGTAAATCYGTGGTAACTTTTTGCATCAATGAGACGTGTTTGGCAAGATGCTGCTATARTGAGGTATGAAAACTTGTTTACTGACTTTTGCCAGAGATCAGAGTGCAGCAGTGCTAAATCAGAAGATGTTAGATAGGATATAGTGCAGTGAGATATTCACAAGATATGAGCTGGCAAGGCTTTTAAAACTTTGTGAGGAGCTACAGGCAAGGATCTATAGTCACAAAGTCACTTCGTGACTGGCTGAGGCTTTTGAGGACAAAACCCTCTGAAAAGATTTGCCTGTGTATGACAAGTTAAAGATAGATGTAACCTGGAATTGGTCTTTATAGAAGTCCTGTCAGCAAATTGTTTGCCTGCCAGAAAACAGTGATATATTATTTTTGCATAGGTCATTAAACAAGAAATTCCTAAAAAGACCAAGCCATCTGGAAAAACCAGTTTCAGTTACACAACAGGAAAAAAAAAAAGAGGAGGTGGAAGAGGATTTGGTCAGTCAACTGCTTGAAGGGAAAAATATTTAAATTATAATCACATTTAAGCATTCATTTTTGCTGTTCAGGTATCTTATAGTTATAAATCCTCCATGGAAAAATACAGATTAGATTGTCAGAATTTTCTATCATGATGCAAAGAGCTCAGAGAAGGAAAGGATCAGTTCCAGTTTTCTCCATAGATCATGGAGGTATGTATAAAAAATAATATTACCATTAAATTGTTTAACTTGGGCACTGCAAACCTGAGGGGTCACAAAGAATGGCCCATCTGTAAGGAAAGTCTGCTTGTACCTTTGCTGTCCCTAGGAGCTGCCCCAGACCCTAATTCATAAATAAAAACACACAACTGCACCCAAGCATTCACTTATTGACCCAATAGAAATTGATGGATCTTGATGCAGATATTGACTTCCCTGCACAGTATCCATGGCATAAATCAGTGATGAATCAGCAAAAGAATGCCTGTCCTGAACAACCACAGCTGTATAGATTCACTTATCCCACAAGAAATGCCTGTACAAGCACAGCTATCTGCGACCCATAGAGCATCAAGGTGGAAAAAATCTGCTCTTTTTTGTCATTACCTTCGGTTTAATGGGGAAAAAGCCCCAACCTATAAATTCCTCCAGGACAAACAATATGTGTCAAAAAGAAGAAAGATGGAAAAAAACAACCAGTAAATAAAGCGCTACAAAAAAAGAGTTTCTTCATAATTTTTACTACTGGTCTTTTCTCCTTCCTCTTCTTATTCTGCCTTCTAAACCAGCTGCAAAAAGATATTWATAAGGAGAATCAGAGCAACCGTGACACACTAACAGTTTGTCTACATTTCAGGAAACACTGCACCCTGCAACACTTGCTGACTTGTTTGCATGTCTGCAAGAGCTGTGCTCTTTCTTTCTTGGCTCTAAATACTTGACCCTATCCAGTGCCTCACTCAGACAGGGTTAATTAAGTTGGCACTGCCCTACTCTTCTCTTTGCTATGGATCTCCCCACTGCAGTAGGGACATGAAGCATCCGAAAAAGGGAACCCACTTCTGAACTTGAACTTAAAGTCAAGGAGGGAGGGAAGAATAGGGAAATGTCCATTTTTAGACATCTAGTCCATTTTTTATTCTTTGATTAGCCTCTTTTGTGCCAAGTCAGYTCAGTTAAAATAGACCAGGAAAAAGTGAAATCAAAGGTTTTATTAGAACCAAAACCTGATGTGAAATGCAGAAATGTTAGATCCCATCATCATCCCATCCCATATTTAGCTGTGAAGCTTCTGGTGAACCTCAGCACTTTCCACTTCCCTTCACTACTTTCCTAGTCATTCATGGAAGATATAAACCTATTTTTACCAGAYTACAGGAGAAAAATATAAATACTAGGTGACTCTGCTAGTCAGAATAAGTATATAGATGTTRTATGCCCAGTTCAAGGCACATAGTTTCAACAATTCTGATTTGCCGTACTGTGTCATGGTCCCAGGATATTTTAGCTCCAGGTTAAAAARAAAAAAGTCTCAAGTAAATCTTTCTTTCTGCAAAGCTATTAAAAAAACTCCAGACAATAAATGTTCTGCTCTCAATGCATTGGGGCAGCACATCATATGATTAGATGACTTTCAAATGTGCYTTCCAACCCAAACTAATCTATGATTCTATGAACATATGCTATTYCCTCTGCTATGACCTTCCTCTGCAGAAGAGTAAAACTGCCTGTAAAACAGCCTTAAYTTCATTTGGAAATTGCAGAAGTGAAATGCCTAACTAAACCCAGCACATAGCATAYGCCACTAGAAAGTTCTGAATTGACTCCAGCAATGTGTAAGATAACCTAATAATTTTAGCCAATTAGAAAACCTTTAAAATGCTTTACCTTTATAAGTGTYTTTCAAGTATACTAAAATAGACCCCAATCACAAAAACATCTAGCTGAACTCTGCACTCTCCTGCACTCTATCTGCCACTGTAACTCAATATATTTGTAGAACAGCCAAAAMCAAGCCCCTAAACTAGCCCCTAGTGATTAGGGACTAAAACAATGCCTTCTCTGACTTCTCATGAGAAAACACACACTTCCCAGCATTATGGACTTTGCTTGCCTGGAGTATAATTGTTGGTATCCAATGAACTGCAGACAGTTTCCATCTTTCAGTAGTTTCTGTAACTTTTCTTTTCTTCTGTTTTATGTCTCCCCCCAAGAAACAAGTTGGAAGGGCCACATTTGCCAGGGCTCAGAATAAGCAAATGCCTGAAGTCACGTAGCAGAAGAAATATCTGAAGAATACCATGGAGCTGCTTTGTTACAAAAAGGAAGAGGAAGTGAAAGACAAGACATGAATGTCAAGGTTAGCCAGTATTAAATTTAGATCCTCGTAAAATTCAACTAAGCRTCACTAAGGATGTCTCCAAATGGTCTGGAGATTCATGCTGGGTTAACTTGAAGAATTCTCAATTCAAATCTATGTCCAGTTCTTCTGCAGGAGATTAACTGGATTCTGATTAACAGATTAACCGGATTTTCATTAAAAATAACTGTGGAAGCAAATATGCACTGGCTCTTCAGTCACTTCATTTCACAGTTTTAAATTAATTTCAGTTTCAATCAGCTCTGTATGAATTAGTTCACCAAAAGCCAGGATATTGTCATTTTATTGGCTGCACTAAGAGACAATGAGGTTTCAAAGGAAAGAGCAAACTGGATAAAGAAGAACCCAATTTGAATCACCAAAAAAGATGCTGGAGCAYTGTGTGTCTTTGAAAGCCTTTATGGATATTAAGCACTTACTTTGTGACTGATTTCTAAGGAATCCAAAAGATTCACTTGCTGGTTATAGATTCTATGCTGTAAGCTAAGGCCTAGCCCTGCAGGACCGCTGCTTCTGAGCAGAAAAAAACTCAAGAGCTGACAAAATGAATAACCACTCCTGGCAAAACACAGCATGTTTTTGCTCAGGTCCCAGAGCACAGGAACATAATCAACTGGCTCCTGTTCCACAAAAGGTGAAGGTAAGAGATCTCCCTTAAAGATGCTTACAAGAGATCCACCCTAAAGGGAAGATTCATACAATCTAATGTTATCATATAAAAGGCATATATTTAATTTAAGGTGGCTGTCTAGGCACAATGTTTGAAAGAAACTTCATCTTCAGGAACTGCAGGTACATCTGATATGAACAGCTGGATCACCCTCYGGAAAGATTTGACCCACTCTACTGAATGTAACGGGAGTGTGTCCAACCCACGAGTCCAGAGGGCTACCTAAAACCCAGTCAAGTCATCTTGACAAAGGAGGATCCGGAGAAAACTCAAAGATACAGTTCATGGTCTTGAACTGCAATGTGGTAAACTGGTAAATTTAAACACTTAAAAAGTAATATTTAGGATATTTAAACATAGCAACAAAAGAAATCTATTTGGTTTAGATGAACTGTACCATTACTCTAAAGTTATTTCCATGCTATCATTAAAATAATTAGCACTTTGTGTAGTCACTAACTAACTTTGCATGAGAAAATAAATTTAAATTGCCTTGTGAGTATTAACAGAGAAACCCCAAACACACCACTCAAGTTGTCACATCTATCATTAAACAATGCCCATATTACCTAAAGCACAACACCTTTTTCCCAGAGATCCACACCCTGCACCTCCCTCTGAAGGGAAAAAAAAAACCACCTGGATTAGTTAGGCTTCATACATGCATGGCCTGCAGCAACAAGTAAATATATTAGATCTCTGACAACACATTCTTAAAATAWACTTAATAGTTTTCAGGTCTCTGCTTACTAATTTGTTTTGTGGTGCCAGACAACTTGTCCCAAGAGGCTCCAGCTGAACTGGAGCAAGGTTCATTTCCTTGCCTCACAGAATAAAGGGTTTAGCTCAACCAGCTTAGTTACTGTCACACAGGGGACTTTTCTTCTGGTTTATACCTTTAAARTAGTGCTGCACATGTATTAGCTCACAGGAAAAAGACTCTCATTCAAAACCTACTCAGACAAAGTGTTAAATTTGAGGGTCATGGCACATCCTAAACCATGGTCAACTTAGGAGTAATAACAGTAAAGTGTACTGCACCCTCACAAATGAAAGACATTACAATAGAACAGCAGCCAGGTGAAATATAATTACAATCAAAATATTATCTCACTTCATATTGTACTGTTATAAGAAATTCTACTATTCTGGGGAAAGGATAGACCAAGTGCCCTTTCCTTTTCCATTCCCTTCCTTTTTCCTTTGGAACCTGCTACTACAAGCTCCTACACATGTGCCTAATATTTCAATGCTTGCAAAATCATTCTCCTGCTTAAAACCAGGGTGCATGAGTGGGTATCATCTGAAACTGAGGCYTCTAATTTTTCACAATGAATTTAAATTGGTTTTCTCATGCTAAATTGGCAAATTTCCCTTGAAGAAGTAGTAATTGAACTTTTCAACTCTAGCTGTTGAACACTGTCTTTGTAGAAAATTCCCCTCCACTTCAGATCACAATCCAAACTCATAAATCTTAAATTTTACGGACTTAAGAAGAAAATGTATGCAAGAYGGATTAAAGAGGTTGTTGTTATTTGTAAAACCTACTCTAAACAAGTTGGAATAGTGTTTCTRCTTTATCAGCTGGATTTGCTGTAACTCACTGAACACTGAACACTGATACAAAAAGTATTAACTCCATGTCAAAGTGATTGAACTGTTTTTCATTATTAAGAATTTCCTTCCACAGACTTGGATTTTGGTTCCTTTTCTGTTCTGGCAACACAACAAATAAAATGCCCAGCTGACTGGAGGAGAACAAATGTCAGGCAGGTTCATTTAACATTTATTTTTAATTCATTTCAGAGTAATTGCACCARGTAATCTCAAATACTTAACTTCTAATATTATTCAGCTAGGGAAACCTGCTTGTGGTGCCTTTTATCCTTTTTAAGTTATGTCAAGCCTATAACCTTTTGCAAGTGATTTAGTCCTGCTCAGCAAGGGCAGACTAAAAAACTGAAAACATATAAAATTGTTGATATAAACAAGAACAAAAAACGATTACTTCTGAAGTCATTGACTTAAGACAAGTCTTGCAAAGTAGTCAAATACATTAGTCCTGATGAGGAAAGAAATATTTTTGCAATAGTATGGTTTTTCTTATATTATGACAAATTTTTTAGTGTTACTCGAGGTCTATCCTAAGGAACAGAACAGTACATTCTTAAGGAAGTAATTACAATRTATTTCTGAATTATTTTATCTGAAATTCCTATGTTGCAGTCACAACATATATTGCAAAAGGCAAAAAACAACAACAAAAAAAAACCAAACTGGAAGAAGCCAGAGATTCCTTAAAAGATTCAAGCCAAGATGTCARAAACCTGTTTAAATATGAAGTGCATGAAAGTACTTTAGAAATGAAGAGCAGAGTTGAGAGTCCAGAATAATACAACCACTGTGAGTTTTCCAAGAGAGAAACTCAACAGACATAAAGCAGAGGGACAGGGAACAGAAGTGACTGTGAAATTATGACAAGTCAGTCTTGATATATGTTGTTTCTAAGACATAAATTCTTTCTCCCTCTTCCTCTCTGCATCTGCATTAAATCTTCACATATACTTTTAAGTAGCAATTAAATTAAAATCMGCAGCAGAAAAATTGCATCTTTCGAATGAAATTGGTTTCTTTTATGCCACAGATTTTAACAACTTATTTATATACGGTTCATTCAGCTTACTCATCCTGAAAAGCGACAACTGTTTTACCTATTTAAGCTGATTTGGCATCACTCAAACTTCTGAAAAATCCTTGATTAAGATTTCCACCACTGTTCTCCCACATGTATTGAGAAATTAAAATCCTTCAGCTTTTTTCCAAGGGCCAGGGAGGCAATGTTTTTGTCAAGTCCACCTCCCACGAAATGTGCTGGCTATCACACACAGGCAGGTGAAGACCAGGGTATCTCTGGTCTCAAGTTTATGGTTTTTTGCCTTTGTGTTTGTACGGAAACATGTAGAGGTGAGACCACAGCAGCTTGAACTTGCCAGCCAGCACAAATGTTTATCGGTTTTAGAGAAAGCAGTCTCCCACCCTTTCTTGAAAGGGAGCTGCACAGCACTCACCTGTTGGGACATGACCTCAGCCTGCCACATGTCACCCTCTGTAGCTGCTGCAGTTTCTGAGACACAAACCAGGGCAGTTTCCTGGGCTGCAGCGCCATGCGAGGCACTTGGGACGTTGCTGGGAAAACTTTTGCCTGCAGCAATCTGAAYGATGTTGATGACACAGCACCGAGCWGTCATCACTTACCTCCTCCTTTTGGCTGGGGGTGTTAAACTTGTTATTTTAAAATGATTTCATGGCTGTTCAAAATACTTATTTTCTTTCCCCCACTAAATTTGCCCTTGGTAGGATTTCTGCTTCTTGTAGGATGCAATAGCATGCTGGAGASTGAGGCCATGGGCTTAGGAACCCCATTCCAGGAAAGCCACAGAAGTCCCATGGACTAKAGGGTCATGAAGAATAGAGGATACAGCAGAGGTTGGAGCACAGGACAGAGGTGAGAATGTGACAAAGCTCACACTGGTCAGGCAGTGAGATTAACAGCACATCTCAGATAGAATCAGCACAGGCAGCCCTCCAGCTACATAAGTACAGATGGTTACAGAAACCCTTCTAGCTCCTGATCACCACAGAGCTTTTAAGAATGCTTGTTTCTCTTCTTACCTTACTTCCAAAAAAAAAGTCTTAATTAGCAGGATTGGTTAATGAGAGGGGCATAAGAGATGCAYAGATTACACTCACAGGATTTCTTTGTTCTATAGGACCCARCAGGTGTGGATATGGATTGAGTTAACATCAGAAGATGGGATGGCAAAAACCTTAATCTTCACACACACAACTGTGCAATATATAACATATTGCTGATTGCTGAACCTCTGTTTGACACCTCTAGAAAGATGTACATTTCAGCTCTTGTATAAAAGTGAGTGACCAGATGGTCAATTTGAAAAAAATATACTGCTGACCCTCCTGTGCAAAACCATCTATGCCACACATCCTACAAAAAATGCTGCAGTGACTCCTTATCTGTTTAGAGATAGATCTGAAAAGTTATGTGATCCATAAGAAAGTTTCAATCATTCTAACACTTGCACATGTAACTGTAGTCATACAAATGTCCACACCCTTGCTAAATCAGATCCTTGACTTCCTACACACTATAGGTTCCTCTGTGCTAGAGAAACTTTCGCCACTCATCAGTCCTGTCTTGTCACTTGGAAGGGTGGGCTCCAGCCCTAAGCTTTCCAAAGAAGTGCCTACTACATTGCCTATTTAAGAAAACCACTTGTCTGTCTAGGTCACCATCTCCTGCCTTTTCAAAGAGGGAAAATATTACTAATGTTATTTGTAAGGTTGCATTTGATCTGGCCGAATTGGAATTAATTTTCCCCACAGCAGCCCTCACAGTGTTTTGTACTGGGGCTGATAACCAGTGTTTTGGCACCACTGAGCAGCGCTGGCACAGCATCAGCACCATCTCTCCAACGTTCTGCTGACCTTCAGGAGGCTGGGGGTCAGCAAGACCTTGGGAGGGAACACAAAACAGACAGCTAATCCAAATTTATCAAACTAATATTCTCACTAATCTCCACCGACAAAAGCAGGGGCTTCTCGCCCTTGTCTCCACCTCCTATGGTGGAGCACTTCAAAAATTGTTTAACAGATGAAACTATATGGGTTTTGGCTAAATAGAACAAAATGCTTGAAACTAGATGAAATTTAATGTCCTTTCCAACCCAAAATCATTCTGTGATTCCAAAACTGGTTGCTGCAGTCCAAAGGAGATCTCACAATAAGTTTTTTTTAATACACTTTAACTCAAATATCTCAAGAGAACACACTGTGACCTTGAAAGGACTTTGTCCAAACATATTTCTAATCCTTTGGACATGATTCTTACCTCATGCTAATAAATTAATGTATCTTTTAGATTTCTTAGCTGCTGAGATGATAAGCAATACCTCTGTTCTTCACCTCTTCACATACTCACTAAGTCCTAGGGAGGATAATGAGRCTCATACAGTCTAACATAACCATGGGAAAGCACTTACTTTTAATTTTGTAGTTAATGAGCAACTTCCTGGATAATTTTGATAAAGGTCCTTATGTTAAAGAACACTGGAGGGAAAAGTGAAATGAAATGTGTGCGTACTCTCTCAAAAACTACTTGTTCAGTGCAGACACATTTGCTCTAATATTTCCTTACATTAAAGAGGCCTGGGTTGTAGTTCTTTTATTGAACAGGTACTTCAATCTACAATTACCAAGATACCTTAATGTGCTTTTGCACATGAACATGGGGGCAAGACACAGGGTGTGCATCCTGTTTGAGCCACACAAACAAGCTCCAGTTGAGCAGGTACCCCTTCACGGCACAAAGGGTAATGCCACATGACTCAGCCCTGCCAGAGGCAAAGCTTTACCAGTTTGATGCTCTGCTGAGCCTCCTCAACTCTGCTGGTTCCTGAGATAGTTCATTAAGCTCTGTCTTGAGTAGTTCAGTAAGGGACTATGTTGCTCCACAGACAGAAAAGGTTTAGTTTTGGCTAGAGGGAAACAAACGAGGGTAGATTTGATCTCTCAGTGTTTTTTGACAGTGCACTTTACAGGTTGTTGGACACACTTGTCACTCTCTTCACTCTCTTTCCTACTCATGTGTGGCCACAGAAACCATTTTCTCCCCAGTCCGTCATGACATGCATGTCTCAGGATAAATACAGTAGCTCCTTACACAGACAGATAATACAAGCCAAGTCTTCCAACCCTTTTTTTGTTTCCTTTGACATTATTCAACAACTAGAGATGTGCCACTCATATGTGTCAGACAAATTTCACAGCCAGTTTTCACACCAGCATCCTCAAAGGGCACTGTTTTCTCTGAGTCACATTCTGATAGGCAGAAGAAAAACAGTTATTTAAATCTACTAAAGAACAGGCTGGCAAAACCCATGGCATGAAAGTGGGCCTGGACTTTCATTCAGACTATGGTTAAACCTTTTCTTCCTCAGAGATCTTGGAACAGAGCCATGCAAAAACTTCAAGAGAATTAGAAACAGCACACTCTGTGGGAAAGATATAACCATAATAATTCTATGATTCTACAATTCTATATTCAAGTCAATACACAAAATGTTCTGATACTTAATAGTCAAGAAATCTGCATTATTTGGGTAATTAATRGAACACAGAAAACTTCCATTATTTTCCAATGGTGTCTGAAGCAAACAGCTTACAGTGCTTAGAGTTCTTTCAGAGGCATACTCAGAAAGGTATTAGTCTCTTGACTGTAGTAAGTAAAATATTTATTTGTTCTAACCTATGCCAGGATATTATTATTAATACAGGAGAAGAAAAATTATAAACGTATGTGTTTTAGAGAACATTATTTCTACAATTCCTTCCATTCCTAGCATTTCAGCACTATACAGCAATCACCAACAATGAACTCAAGGCCAGGATTCACGTCTACTTGAATTTGCCCCATAGCCACTGTGAAGTACAGTCATTAACAAACAGTGCAGTACAAATATTAATTTATGAGTTAAAATGAGTTTACAGTGTGAGTTAACACCAATGAATTAAGGGTAATATGTGCAGAACATAGAGAATATAATTAATGCTAAAGAATTTTACACCTAATATGCTCAAATGAGTGACACCACATTTTTTGACCATGGAGATTTATGCTTTTCCTATAAGATTTAGGAAGAATCTGAGTTTCTTCCCGGCAGCTATGTATTCTGCATTTTTAAGAAACCATGTGCATTTCACCTGATGAACATAAGACAGCTTTCCTTGTACATTGTTAAATTAATAAAGAAAATTGAGATGTGCTTCTTCCATGGAATACTCTTTAGTATGTTCCTATACTGCAAGTCTCTCTCCTCTCTGTATACATCTTAAGCAAAAGAATTATACATGTATACATAGATACCTATACACAGACTCATGTAGGAGTGCACACAGCCTGAACACTCAGTTAAATTTCACAGAGTACAGTGACTTCACTCTGTATTCAAAATCAGGCTGATTCTGCAGCTCAGCTGAAGCAAATGAAGCAGCAACTGCTCATTAAGATGAAGACCCAGTCCACAGTTTTTGTGCTTCTCTTCTATCACAGAACCTGTAGTAGCTGCTTACCAGTGATGTTCACTTCATATCACCAACATCAAAGGGAATAAATGTGCTCACCATACCCACACAAATTTACCATTTTTTTTATTGTTGCAGTTATGCATTGGGATTTATTTTTCATCTCACAAAGAATTAACATCTTCATTCAGGTCTGGAAGAAGCTATGTAATGGCCTGAGGATTCATTCTCTTTGGCTGCTTAAAAAAAATCAGTGACATGGATAATAACGATGTTACAATTATGAATAGTAACAGTACTTTGCTGGATGAAGCAAAGTGAAATAAACTGCAGACTTCCAGAGTAACTTTTTTATGCATTAATGGTTCCATTCTACCTGTCTCTGACCCCTGTAAGAAGCAATTCCAAGAGCAATTCTCCATGAACCTTGTCCAGGACACAGCAGGCTTCCACAGCACACACAAAAGAAATTAGTTCATACATTTTCCCAAGACGCATAATTAAAACTTCACATTCTGCCAGTAAACCAAGACCAAGCAACCTGTCCTGGAGTGAAAAATACATTCTGTGAAAACAACTCAGAAAGGTCAGGTACTCTTTCCTACCTTCAATACTGCGGTTTAAGTTGGTATAACACACTGGCCTTTCTTCTCCCGTTAGTCAGGCTTTTACATGCAGTCCATCGAGCCTTTCGCCTGGACACTACACTGGCTGTGGACACTGCTGGTTCCACACAGCCTGACTCACTAGAGACATCCCAGTAAGTAAAGAGTTAACATGGAGAGCAATGTTCTGGCAACAAAAAAAAAAAAAAAAAAAAAAAAAAAAAAAAATGGCTATCCCACGCAGAAAATTCTTTTAGATGTCCATGGAATTCCCTTATCTCTTCTCTCCACTGAACTTCTATACTCATGCAACCCTTAACTGGAGAAACATCACTTATACCTCACAACCTAAGCGATGATATATGTAGCTCATAGTTGCAACCACAACCCAAATCCTTGCCCTTTTAGTGATCCAGGCTATAGACCTGCTGGTTCTACTAACTTCAGTTCCYTCATTGTTCTTGCCAGCAGCAGCTGAGAGACTTCTTCCACTTTCTCTCCAGAGCTTTCTATGTAGGAAGACATTACTGCATTGAATTACACTCATGTTATGTTAGACAGGTTTTTTTTTTAGAAGCATTTATTGAGATTTGTTTCACCTAACTTTGGATGAGATAGATGTCTGCATCCTAAGAAAGTTATCCTAAGCATCCATTATATCAAGGGAAGACCAGTCAGTGGATTTGGATCCTACTGTCTAAAGATAGGTATTCAGGGTCATTTGAGATGCTTTCAGGTATCTGAGACATCTGCAGACARCTGGCAAATATAACACATGATTAACAGAAAACCCGTGCCTTTGGCAGGGTTGGACAGAGGTCACGCAGGTTGGCTGAAGCCCTTCACAGTACACTTGGCCCTATGCTGAGGGAACTGAAACACACCCAGCAGTGTCTGGACAACTCTTCAGCTCATCATAAAGAAGACACTTGCATTGGCTGAATAGTTTTGTAATTCCAAACTGTCAGAGGTGTACCTCTGGAAATTAGACACATTCAGAAAACTGCCTTTAGTCATCCAACTTGGCCTGCAATCGAGCACAAACTACAAGTAAAACTTTCCTCAGAGCAGGGAGTGTGCAGGTTGAAAAACAAACGTGTCACACAGCATCTGACTTGACTGCTAAAAGAGAGATTTGCAAGCCCTACCTCTTGGCACTATATCTTTGAGGTGAATGGGTGGATGTTTGCCTGCATCAAACAGGCAACCWGAAGCAACAGTCAAACAGGGTGGGACAGCAACATGTCTCAGAGCAGCACAYGTTCTGAAGGAGGCAGTGCACATCTAAGTGTTAGTCTCAGGATTAAACTGACTGAAAATGCATCCCTGAACCACAGCTTCCTCTATGTATCAGGCAAATACATACTAAGCACTGCCAAAGGAATCAGGGACTCCCTGTTCCCCCACAGGCTCAGTCCCGGCTTCTACTCTGTCCCCTCCCTGGAGCTGGCACAAGTGGATGTACTGCCATTTAAGGAGCCTCTCTAGGGAACTGATCTCTAGTAGTAGAACTAAATTCGGAAAGAAACAGTTTAATTTTAATCTGGGTATTTTCCCTGACCCAGAGTTCATGGCAAGCAGTAACAGTACTTGTGCCAGTGTGAGGGAGGCATCAGCACAGTGATAAATACCAGGCGTAGAGAGAAAGGGGGACAGCTGAGCTTGGCAGCAATGCTGTCTCTTGCTGCTAAAAGCAAGCCTGCATGCTGACATTCCCTGCTGGTATAAATCAGTGTGTTAGAATGTATATTTGGCCCTTCACCTGAAAAGCGAGTTTTCCATATTATTTCAACCAAGAAACAACTTTGTCACTTTATCTGATACCTAAGGTAGGGTGAAACCAAGGAAACCACATACTTTGATGGTGCCACAAATCACATCACTTTTAACAACATGAAAATGATTCCTGATAGAAGGCAGGAGTTGTTGCGGCAACCATTTAAAGAGGTCAGTCTTGGGATAATTTTGTGACAACTCTGTATTCCTACTGGAGCTCCAGCATGTCTGGCATGGCAGTGCTCAGTGGTGGAGTCACTTTATTTAAGCCACAATAGTCCACAGTCAATCTCCATTCTCCTTCACATTTGCACACAGATGGGGCTGTTGAAGGGTGAGTGGGCCTTGCTGACCACCCCTTGGCTCTCCAGCTCCCAGATCATCTTATGGATGGGGATCACAGCATCTTGGTTTGTCCTGTACTGCCAGCGGTGTATGCGCAAGGTGGTAACTGGAATGTGCTGGTCTTCCACCTTGAGAAGTCCAACTGAAGAAGGATTTTCAGACAGCCCAGGTAAGGTGTTTAATTGCTCGATGCCCTCTGTCTCCACAGCAGCAATTCCAAAGGCCCACTTGAATCCCTTTGGATCTTTGAAATACCCAATTCAGAGAAAGTCTATTCCCAGAATGTGTGGGGCCTCTGGACCGGTCACAATGTGATGCTTCTTCCACTCCTTTCCAGTCAGGCCCACCTCAGCTTCCACCAGAGTCAGGTCTTGTGATCCTCCTGTCACATCAGCAATAGAAACTGATTCTGTCCCTGCATGTTGTGATGGAATGAGTGTGCACTGCGCACCAGTGTCAACTAAAGCTTCATATTTCTGTGGTTCTGCTGTGCCCGGCCAACRAATCCACACAGTCTAAAAGGCACGGTTCTCCCTTGCCTCTACCTGGCTAGAGGCAGGGCCCCTCTAGCACTGGTTGCCATTCCTTCCCTGGACATACATTGCAGATGTTCCTTCCAGGGGACTGGACATATCATTCTGCTTTTTATTATGCTGGGCAGCTTGGTTATGGGAAACCGGAGCTACTTCTCTTCTGGTGGAGCTTCCTCTCTGAGTGTTGCCATTCTTCCATTCACGCACCCGTGCTGCCAGRGCAGAGGTGGGTTTGCCGTCCCACCTTCTCATGTTTTCCCCATGCTCACACAGGAAGAACCAGAGGTTTGCTTGTGGAGTGTATTCTCTTTCTCTGGCTGGGGAATGACTGTTCCTGGTGACAGGGCCTCTGGTCTGGACCGATGCACTTTGGAGAAGGTTCTGTTTAATCTCTGTCCTGAGATTCTAATGATTCTCCTCCATCTTGTTCTCTATTTTCTGCATGCGTTCTGACAGGCTTGCTTCCACAGCTGAGATTCTTGCATGTGTTGGGCCATGCACAGTATCTGCCTATGCCCGGAGCTTCTTCGCCACAGCAAGTACAGTCTCATCCCCCTCAYTGCACTTCACCATTGCTAAAGCAGAGGCATATTCTTGTGGCCCAAGTCGTACGAGTTTTAGCCACATCAGCTGTGTACATTTTACCATGTCTGGGCTCCTGATTGTTTGGTCATTTGAGAAAATGATCTCCAACACTGCCAGTTCTCTCAAGCATTTAATCCCTTGTTCTATGGTCTTCCACAAGGTTTGTTGGAGATCTCCTAGGCACATGTATCTTTCCCTCACACTTTATAGGAGCCGGCCCAGAGGCTGAGAGTTTTAGACCTTCTTGCCATCTTTTGGTCAATAGCTGCATCACCTGACAGGGATCCCAACTGCATCGCTTCACCACCATCCRGCATCATATTATCACCTGCGGTGTCCCAGACACGGACCAGCCAGCCCAGTATCAATCCATTAGGCCGTCATTTGTAATCTGCTCTTAGGCCACAAATGTTTTCTGGGGTCAGAGACCCAACAATAACTTCTGGTTCAGAKTCCCCTGCTGGCTGTGAGGTTACTRRCTGCCCATCATCATCTACGGGGCGAATGGATTTGGTTTTGTGTTTCTTTCTCCGGACAGGGGCAACTGCTACCAGCTTAAGCTCACTGTCTGGTTTAGCTGCAGCCTGAGTGACTGGGGTGTCTGCTGACTTGTCCTTTGGCCCCTCTGGTTCTGTCTCCTGTCCTACAGCATTGAGCAGTGTGCAATAAGCATTAGTCAGGGCCCAGCATATTGCAATGAGCTTCTTCTTCTCATTAGAGCTGTCATTGCACTTCTCTTTCAGATATTTACCCACCTCACCTGGGTTCTGAACTTTTTCAGGCGGAAAGTTAAAAATTATTGGTTCAGAAAATTCTTTCAGTATTTGGCCTATGCTCTCCCATAATCCACACTACTCAGACTTTTCCACACCTGGGGGAGGTGTCTGGGTAGCCCTTCTGGAAATTTCAGCCCTCATTCTAGACCAGCTGCAGGCTGTAGAGAGCATCCCTACCAGATAAAACACCAGGAAAATGTCATCTCTAACATCCAGGGAAAATGGAACATCCTCAAAAGGTGATGTGCCAGATTTGAAAGCAAAAAGGATATGAAGGGCTGGGAAACATCAACCCCTACTTTTCCCCTAGCAGAATGGCTGTAATTAGTAATAAAACCCAAAATAGGTTATTAAGACTAGGACAGAGAAACAACAGAGCACACCAATTTTTAAAAGCTCCCAGTAGCTCTGTAAAACTTTTATAAATCATCACTACCACACCTATAAATACAGCAACTCTGATTCATGTCCCTCATCTGTAAAACTTCCAYGCAAGGGACAAAAYTGTCTCTATATGTGATAGGCAAATAGGCCTAGAGACCAGAATGACATTATTATTTCAAACAGCATGATGACTTCTAACRTACCCCAATAACAAGCATTTAAAACCAGAATGCAATTACTATAAGTTTTCTCTTCACTTTCTCAAGTCCCACATTGGGCGCCAAATTTTGTCTTGGTTTGAGACAATTTTTTCAGAGAGAAACGTTAKGGAATAAATGTTTCCTCTGAAGTGAAAAGTTTGCTAATTTTTTCTCACCAATATGAAATAGATGTCTGGGGGAAGGTCAAGAAAAAAATAGTTTCTTTAACAAAACCAAAGTGCCCACAGGACACAAATAAAAAAAAAGGATAACTGTTAGATAKTTAAAACTCCAGGAATGCACACCTCGCGTACCYCCRCAGCCGCTCAGCACGTGGTGTGRAGGAAGATGGCATGGCTCTTGTCTCAGGGAAAAGAAACAAAAGAAAAATCCACATGGCCGCTTGGGCRAACAGTGGGAACCTGGTGGTAGTCCTCACTGTGAATGAAACAGAGAGCTCGGTGTGCTTTTCTCTCCCCGGCTTGGCTTCTCCAGAGTCCGGGACGGATACGGAACAGCCCCGTGGYTTTTCCTGCCGGTTCCTGGCTGATCGGTGCTTGCCTTTTGGTTCTCAGACCGAAGCCCTGTGGAACCGCTCCAGAGGAGCTGAAGGGTGGCCACTGCAGTCCAGGGAAAGCTGCTTGCCCAAACAAACAACAAACCCCAAGCTAGTGAAGACACAGAAACACAACTTCCCCACCCCACTCTCTGAGCTAAGCTCCCACAGGCTCAGCAGCCCGGCTTTTAACTGCAYGCRCTGCCTTCCCAGCAGCCCCTGCGCTTTCTGCTGGGTATGCCTTAAAGGCACAGGCACATTTTGGGCATAAAAGCAGACGAAATATAGGAGTACACAGTTGTCACAAAATCAACCAAGACACTGTCTTATAACACTTCCCAAGAAAAGCAAAAGCCAGCAGATAACCAGGCTTTCCGTTAAGGCCCATTTCCATCACACCCACAGGCCAGGACACTAATATGACTGAAGGACAGAGCTTTCTGAAACACTGCAACTTGCTCCTTTTGATCATTTTTGAGGCACTACCTTGCATCTAACTGCCCACCAGCCACCCCTTTAAAGATAAGTAGTCACTCCACAAAATGAAGGTCTGATGTCCTAACAGGAAAAACACACATAAAAAAACTAATCCTCTATAAAACTGAATTCCCTTATACTTGTGCTTTATATACACACTGACAGATAATTATAATTACCTAAAACCACACAAACATGTACCTTATAAAGCACCCACAAGAATGAATTCTAAAGAGAATGCATAATCTAAAAAAAAAMCAACTAAATGAACAGAAGCCTGGTTTGTTTCATTTCACTTGTACCGACAAGTTAAAAATGAAAAATCTGGGTAGGTATTAGGAAATTAAAATATACTTTGTTTTCGCAGACTCCCTCATCTTGGGAAATATGTTAAGGGAGTAACTCCTGAATATATCTGTAATTATATCCTATTACCTAAACCATTCAATATATTGAGCTCACAAAAGAATTATGGATGCAGAATAAAGGTCTGATCTGAAAATCAAGATCTGTGTATTAGTTTTTCCTTTCTGCAATGCTTCGTTTGTATGCCCCTTCCATACATACTATGGAATATACATACGTGAAATCTGGAGGGGAAGTTTTTATAAGGGCATGTAGTAATAGACATGGGGGAATGGCTTAAAACTGTAAAACAGGCTGTTTAGGTTTGACATCAGGAAGAAATTCTTAACTGTGCAGGTGGTGAGACTGGCGTAGGTTGCTCAGAGAGGCTGTGGATGCCCCAGCCCTGGCAGTGTTCAAGGCCAGGTCGCATGGAACTCTTAGCAACCTGGTCTAGGCCATGGAAGGTGTCCCTGCACATAGCAGGGGGGTTGGAACTAGATAATCTTTAAGGTCCTTCCAACCCAAACCATTCTACAATTCTGTGATTCCATTATATTAGCCCTGCAAACACACAAGTGACTTTTTTTCAGTAGAGTACTCATGCATATTGAAGTATCCATATAGACAAGTTATGTGAATGATTGACCCAGACACAGATACTTCCTGGAAAATCCTTTTTTCATTATTTACTTTTATATTAGAGAAAAAACAGAACTGCCTGACTGTGACAGACATCAGGGCAAACACAGGGAAGGAAATGCACTGAGAGCAGGATGAATCTGAGCAATGTGTTCTTTAGTTTTCTTTGTCTCTCTTGATCGTGGTACAGTAAATGTAACTACGACACACACACGCAAAATGAATTTTACATTAACCTCTGGCACCAATTGAMCTCTCTCATAATTTCATGTTTGTTCAAGTTAGTTTTAAATGCTGAGATGTTTAAACCATACTTGACTGTATGCAAGAGAATCACCATTATCTCTAGCACAAAGATCATGGAGAGTAGGGAAAGAATCTCATATCTGATTCAATTTCACTGTTTTTCAGACTAATCTGAACCTACAAACAAAGCAAGGCTTGTTTCCTGCTTACACCATAACATTAGGAACAAGTAAGAATCCATCTTCACACAAAAGGTGATGCCAATCATTCCAGACACGTAGGAAATAGATCCATGAATGGAAAAATTTCAGCAATAACATCTGAAGGATAAGGGCCACCAGCATGGCATTTCAGCAACTCATAAGAAACATAGTGATCAACACCAAGGCTCACTGGCTTTATTAAATTATTATCTCCCTGGCTGTTTAGGAGCAAAAAACTTTATTGGGTATTAATTAGTTTCTMTATTCTATAATTACAGATACATTTTATAAACCTGTTAACTAGATTCCAGTACCATTTTTTGCTTTTGCTTTGTTTCATAAACAACTGTTTTGTATTTTAAAAATAAAAGAAACCCTGTGAAATGTTTTCTGATTTATTCTGAAAAATCCAAATATTTAACACAAACTACAACTAGCTAACAAGGCCAAACACACACAAAAAGGCTTCTTCTTGCCTTTCTATTTAAAATAGGGAATTTTCTAACTTTGTTTGGTAAACATTGGAACACATAAGACCTTGTCTTATACAACAGCATTGTGGTGGGAGTAGAACTGGAGGAATCTCATATGACCCCAAACATAGATGTGACAGAGAGAAAAAGAAGGAAAAAACCTTATTTACAGAAGCCCAAGCACTGAAGTCCCATGTAATTAATCTCATATCTATCAAGTAGGTAGAATATAAAACTGYATAAAAAATATAGCTTTCAAATTATGCAGCAAGACCATGAGTGTTAACCTAATGGTACAAAGAATTTGTGAGAGCTTTTTACAGAATGGTTTGGGTTGGGTTGGAAAGGACGATAAAAATCATCCGGTTTCAACCCTGCTGCTATGGGCAGAGAAAATACCATTAAAATACTATTAAAATACCATTAAAATACCATTAAAACCAAAACAAATTGTTTCCTTTGCCAGGAAGCAGAATTTTAAGTACAAGATCAACCAGCCACTAAAGTTTTGATCTATATATTTGTACTAAGAATAAATTCATCAGAAAAAAATTGATTACAATTATTCCTTAGTAGCATTTGGAAATATATATAAGGAGTTTAGATTTCTTCAAGAAATTGAATATCTTGTCTTTATCTCAGTCTTTCCAGCTACTGTTCTAAATACTAAGAAGATTAAAAACGTTTTCTGAACCATGGGAAGCTAAGTATTAATGATGATTTTATACTCCCAAACATTGGTAGCATGTATTCTTTTGAAAAATGGGAGAAAGGTTAACTGTGGCTCTAATAGTTCAGTCAAGTAAGAAACTACAAAACAGTAGTTCCTTTTTTTTTATGCCATTAGCTGACCAAAAACGTTAAAGCATTGTAGGTGACATGCCAGTTTGGGATAAATGGRCAGCTAGCCCACACTTTTGTGCTTTCACACTTTGGAGATACAACATTTTCTCTCCAGTAACATCTCCACAGCCACTASATAACAACAGAGAACAAAAAATTATTATTTTTTTCTGCAGAGATTGTCACCACTAAAGCAGACACTGCCTCTGCACAATACAAGAGACTTCTCTCAAAACTGTAATCACCTATTAGAAGATAAGAGCTTTGTAGCTGAAATTATCTTGAGTATACTTTCAAACAAAACTGAGATGAGCTCAGTTGGTCAGACCATGGTGCTAACAACACCAAAGTTGTGGGTTCAACCCTGTATGGGCCATTTACTTACAAACTGGACTTGATGATCCTTGTGGTCCCTTCAACTCAGAATATTCTGTGAATCTGTGGAATCTGGTTTATGTTCCTGTATGTGTGCTTTTCAAGAACAGATTACATGTGCAAAATAGCTACCCTTGCAYGATCAATGAGTAGAAGGAAATTTCATGCCTTCTTCTTCAACATCAGTCAATCCTGAAAATTTGGCCCTTTGCAATGATAAGTGAAAATTGATCTTATAACTGTGAAACCATAAATAGGAACCTCCTCAACTCATTCAGAGGCAAAAAACCTCTACACCAACCAACTTCCCTTTGAAGATGGGTRTATCTGATATGTGATACAACCTACCAGTCTTAAACTCTCCTCTTATTTGGGTGATAGATTTTCATGCTGAAGGAACAGAAGAGGGAAAACTTATGAGCCAACAGGAAGCACTGTTTGTAGATTTCACTGCATGAGAGGTGCATCTTTTTCTAAAGAAAGTGTAAGGAAGCACATATTGGATTAAGCAAGTGTTTTAACCATAGAGCTATATTGTGCCTGCAAGCTTTAAATGAGGTTTTGTAGTAGGCCAGGACTGAAACTAAATTTTGTGTCTGAGATATTAGCTTTGAAAAATGAATGTGTTATTTTGATGATGATAACTTAGGTTTAATTTTGGTTCTAAGAATATATCAAGTATAGGTTTCTTCAGAAACAACTTGGATTGTTTTCCATTTGAAGGCAAATGAAGGATTATGTCACTGGGCCAGGCTTTGCTTTTATCATTAATTACATAAAAAAGGCTGTACTTTTATCACTATTTTCATGGTCTCAGTGATGTGATATATCTTTAACATGTGTCCTTCAGTCAACAGAGAATGCTAAATGATAGCCAAACACTCCCATTCATCTTACCAACAGAGACTTTAAAGGGTGTGCCCAGTCTTTTTGTTAAAACAGTTTTTGATGGCTTCACAGTGAACTTTGACTTATGTTTAAACCAAAAAAACATTATTTCAAGGGGCTCATTATTCTGGGCTCAGCATATTTAAAATACTGCTTAAAACTCCAGTTCAACTGGCTAGTCAATATTCCTCAGACATAATAGATTTTTTTTTCTCCTGAAGGTAAAGCCTGCCTGTGCAGGAAACACAGCTTGCTTGGGAGATTGGTCTATGTTTGTGAAATGAACTCCCTCAGAAATAAAGAACCATCACAAATAATCTMATTTGAGTCAGAGTATACACCTTTGATTTATCTTTAACAAACATATAATAATGTAACAAATACATTAAAAAAAAAAAAAAAAGTGCTAGGTTACACTGCACACACAATTCTGCCCCAAGGAAAGGATGAAAGAAAGAACATTTTGTGACAGATGCTAATCGTGTTTGCTCATGTACTACTGAAAGGTGTTTGGATACTCCAGGAAGGGGGCGGGGGGAGTGCAGTAAGAACCAACACAAGAGAGAATAGCCACGCCATCAGTCATGTCCCAGCATGTTCAGTAAGCTGCCTCCCTGCCCCAGTGTAACCCTCTGTGCTTTATCAGGAATACATTCTCTTTGCCATCTCCACAAGCTCACTTCTTAAATGAAGGTGACAGTTTATCCATCAAGCCAGATTCCTAAACCTAAAAACATTACAATAAATTATGTAAATTTTAACTATGATTATCAACAAACAAAAAACTGGAATGCGAAGTAATACTGACAGTACAGAGAGCTATCAATAAACTCAGTCACTAACATGTAGTTCCACAAATTTAGGCATGTGCTATTAAAATATAGTTTTCATGCTGTTTCCCAGTCCCCATAACACTTCTGAAGTTTTGTACTTCAAGACAGCTGAATATCATATTGGGCATCTATTTGGAAGTAAGTCCTTTCAATGCTCTTGATGGGTACTCAAAACCATGTAMTTTGTAAAACTTTCAGACACCCATTTCTATTTAATAGTAGACTATTTAATCCTCTGGCAGAAAACTGCTCCTAAAATGAAGTCTCCATTCTYCACTGTAACTTGCCTTGTGCTGACAGTTGCATGATTTTACCACCACCACCATCTGTGTACTCCTTATCCAACTGCAGGCATGACATAGGGGAAGGAAAGAGACCAGCTGACTTTATTTTGTTGATACGTGAAACTAAAGAAAGTGTGCAAATACTGTATATCTTGCAAAATAGTCATGAAGCARTTTTACAAATTGAACAAACCAACAATAAAACTTTATGCTGGGTGTTTTATTCTGTCACATATGTTTTAATTCAATAAAGCGTCTGTCATGACTGACCGTATAATCTCATCATATTTCTCAAAGTGACAGTTTCAATAGCAATAACTGCCATTTTACAGAAATTTGTTGGTGTTATTTGTACATTTAGGACTAAAGTCTTTACCAAACAGTCAATTCAGGCACCGAAATAAATGCAAAATTTGCAAAACTTCAAAATGTCAAAATTAGTCTCTAGCAATAAAAATGAAGTTCCTGCAAAAAATAGTGGAGAGACTATATGACACAAGACATTTCATTTTGTACAAGAATTATCACAAGTAGGTTATTATCAGGCAGCATAAAAGTTTTGGAAAAGAGAGCACCATGAAAGGAATTTATGGCAAGTAACCAGTAAGTTTGTTTCATTGCAGCTTTTGTTCAAGAAATACTCTCTACTGCTATAAGGAGTTCCCCTTTGGAGCTGATACTTTCCTCCTAGCAAAACACTTTGCTTCCTTTTGCTAAGTTTTCCTTAGTGCTCTCAGACTGCCTCAGATACAAAAGTAGTGCACAAGCAGTCATCTCACTACTGTGGACTGGATACCCCTAAAGACCTTGCCCTCTCATGAAGGGAAGGACTGGCACTACAGAACAGAGGAATACAGAATGAAGATGGAGAGAAGGTGCTCCCCAGCTGCCCTCCCTAGTACTGGCAAAGCTGGCCAGACAAGCATTCATGCCAGAAAACTCCGAGGGGCTTCTCTCTTTCCCTGAGCCAGAATCTCCCTGGCAGCTCTCCACAGGCCCYGCTGCTTCCCATGAGACTTTTCATGGACAAATTGCAGTAAACAAAATGCTGCACACTCCAAGGAAAACTGAACTTAGATGCTATAGGCAGATCATTACTACAGACAGAATTACGACAGACAGGTGGAAATTCCACAGCAGATGCAGCTAGGCTCTAAAGTCTGAAGGGATTCTYGAGTTCAAATAAACTCTCATGAGAATCAATACAATTCCTGTTTTATAAGGCTAGGATGCAGGCATTTAATGGTGCATCTTCATTTCTGGTTTCAGGGCACTGAAGTTACACTCCAATATACATGTCAGGGGCAGCTGGGAATCCTGAGAGATGAGCAAATGGCAAGCCAGAGATTTTGGTGTCCAGTTAGTCTTGGATAGGAGCAGTACTGTAAAACACTGGAGTGAACATATGAAGATTAGCTCTATCAYTGCAGCTGTTTAAATTGTTATATTTAGTTTTAGGCTGCAGCCAGACATTCATTAAAGAAATGAATGAGATTGTATTAGAAGCTGATGTACCTTGACTACTTGCTTCTGCTCCTCTGCTGGAGGCTGCCTTTCCTCTAGCAATGTAAATGAACAGATCTTGTGAGCCTCTCTCATCTACTCCTGCACAAATGAGCCAGCTTAACTTAAAGCCTATTTGCCAACAAGTTAATTCAAGTAAGCATCATGCTGAACCAGAGAAAGACAGAGTTCTGCTGTCTCCTCTTTTAAGGATGCAGTCTTTAGCAGAGGTTTAGTCCTGAACAGCTGAAGGACAAGGACATCTTAAACCACCACAGCTGCTTCTGTGATGATTGTCTGAAAGTGCCTCAGTGTTAACTTACTGAGATGCACACACATGGCAGATCATACATATGCTAACTGCTGCAGCCTGCTTACAGATCTCAGAAGCAAAAGAATACTGTATTGCTGTGATTTGGATGCCAAAGCGTTGACAACTAGTGCAATTTAAGATGGTTATGGAAGCCATCAATGTAGGCTGGCTTTGAGACCTATGGAAAACCTGGATTGTTGTGAAGGGGCAGCTGGAAACCAGAAGGTTACCACTTGGTTCTACTTGGATTATTGCAAGACATATATATTTAGGCAATTCATTCTTAAAATAACTTGCTTGATTATAGGGACCGGGAATGCATTTTTAAAACTAAAATTCAGGAAAGTACTTTTTTTAAAATCTTTCCTTTGCCCTCAAAAAAATCAATGGCAAATTTCCTATTATTATTCAGCAAAGATATAGTAAGATTTACACTGGACACTTTTGCAGACGATACCCTTCCACTCTGGAACACAGCATACAGGTGAGATTCTGCAGCTGTAGGTGTAAATATATCTATGGTCTTATTATAAGTGAGSCCTTGTGTTACTGAGTTCATTGTCACTTCCATTTCCTAATTCCCACAGGCATTACCGTTACCTTCCTCTGCTGAAAAACATCTTTTAAACTCCTTAAACCCTACCAGCAGAGCTCAAGGAGAACCAGTTTGTTGAAAGGTGTCTCAGCAAATGACACTTCCTCTGTAGATGACTCATACTTTGAACCACCTTGTTGCCCAACACGTGCTGCCTGCCAGAATACAGACACTCAAGAGCTGCAGGGAGGTTTCTGCTGGTCATGAGCTGGCAAGCATGTGCAGGATTAGGGAAGGGTGCTGCACAGCTCTTGGACAAAGAGGCTCAGTCTAGTGATGACATCTACTGGCTAACCTCAAAGGCACTAACCCACCCGTAGCGAAGCTCAGCCCAACTTCTTCCATTCCTGAACATTTTAGGTAACCTCAGGAAGGGTAGGTTAAAACTGAAAGGAAAATAAGGACCCATGAAGAAACTCCATCTCTGCTGTTGATGCCTATCCTGACTGTGTATCTTACCTTCTCCCTTAGAAGATAAATGCAACACTGACATGTGGTGATGGGTATTTGCAATGTTTTGTAGGTACAAATTTTCCCTTACTGTAGCAGTTTTTCAACTTTGCTTTTTTTCAGTCCTACCCTTTTCTCTTCCACAAGTGTGAACTTTCTGAAGTGGCTTTCCCCTTTTTTAGGGTCAAAAAGGACTGCCATGGTTTAACCCCAACCAGCAGACAAGCCCCACACAGCTGCTCCCTCACTACCCCACCAGTGGAATCAGGGAGAAAATCAGAAAAGAAGGATTTGGAGAACTCATGGTTGAGATAAAGACAATTTAATAGGGGAAGCAAAAGTCATGCATGCAAGTAAAGCAAAACAAAGAGTTAATTCACTGCTTCCCATAAGCAGCAGGTGTTCAGCCATCTCCAGGAGAGCAGGGCCCCATCAGGCGTAACAGGGACTTGGGAAGACAAAAACCGCAATTCCAAATGTCGTCCCCCTTCCTTCTTCCTCTCCCACTTCATATACTGAACATGATGCCATATGGTCTGGAACATGTCTTTGGTCAGTTTGGGTCACTTGTCCTGGCTGTGTGTCCTCCCAACCCCCAACTTCCTTGCCAGCATGGCAGTCCAAAAGGCAGAAAAGGCCTTGGCTCTGTGTGAGCCTTGCTCAGCAAATAATAAAAACATCTCTATATTATCAACCCGAAACACAGCCCCATACCAGCCACTGTAAAGAAAATTAACTCTACCCCAGCCAAAACCTGCACAGCAATCAAGGTACACAAAACACAAAATGCAAACAAAGTATATAAAAGAAAAGAGCTAGGTTTTTCAAATATTCTCATTCCTACTTATCCTGGAGTTTATTAACTTTAGAAGAGCAGAAGAAAAATGTCAAAGAATCAATCAAACTTCCTTTTTAAATASACATACTAAACCTTCCAAAAAGTATGATTCCTTATGGTTGTAAGATTATTTTCTCCTTTGACATAGCATTCACATTATAATTGCATTCACTCCATTCAAGTCAGTTTTGGCTAAGTGAAAATGGACAAAACTGAAGGCATTTCAGACTGATTCTCCAGGACAAAGGCATTGTGCAAGTAGCTAAGAGCTACACTAAAGGGAGTTAAAATGGACTCCCTGGCCATGACAGCCAGCTCAAGGCAAAAGCATTAACCTGACAGATTTAGCAGATTTGGTACACAAGCACGACTCTATCTAAGGATAACTCTAAAATCCTGACTTGCAGAAAAAGTATTTAAGTAATTTAACTAAAGAGTAAAGCCTCCTATTAGCACTCCTGTAGATAATAAATTTCAGAAAATGAAATCTCACATGCACACATTTTCATTTATTGAAAGTCCTTTAGCATTTTTTGACCACATCATAAATACTAGGATTAAAAATTCAGCCCACTAACTAATCAACATCCCTGCTTTTCAACAATGACCTTTTAAAAGCTTAAGGTAGAAGATATCCCTGGGTAACATGAAAGGTATTCCAAACTATGCCACATGAACAGGAGCATTGCCAGAAGCCAGTTATTACTCTAGAAGCACCCTTCAGTGGTCATTCACTTGGTTTGTGTAGTTTCTTTTTCTTTTCTTCCCCCTAGGTAGGACCAATTATTGGACACAGATTGAGAGCACACAGGCAGCTCTCTCCGAGGTCAGGAAACAACTACTTAATGTATCCTGCTTTCAACTCTGCTAATGAATGGGTAACTCCTAGGTTAAAAAATATCTTTCAAGGTTTACGTACTTTGTGCTAGAAAGGGCAGGGAAAAAAAAAGGAATGCATTGAACCCCCTGCCCATGTTTAACCTATGTGTGTGAAATGAAACGGCAGTAATCACAAAATATCTGTCAGTTTGCTAACAAATATTTTTGATGTGCATGCTAATGCCATCACCTGGGAAAAAAAGAAAGAGCATTAATGTTAATATAGCTCCTAAGAGGATATAAGCATATCTTTTTCTAAAAAGGAAAAAAACTTTTATGTAATTTCTGTTTCCATACTTTAAAAGATTTATTCCACATTTCTAACTCTGAGAAATAAAAACAGTGGCAATGCTCAGGTTTTTTTAAAAATCAGGCAATTATCTTCTTTATTTTACACAGTTGCCAAAAAAATCTGCCCCAAGTATAGCAAACATCTCATGCTTGATTCTGAAGACAGAACAGTGCCATAAGCTGAACTTCCCTTTTCTAGTGGCCACAGATAAACACACCAAACTAAATAAAATATGGGGAGAGACAATAAAAAAGTGTATGGTTAATGTTCCAGACCTGAAGCAAAACCAAYGCAACATTTTATAACGCAGCCACATTTCAGGAGGCTGGTAGGAGCTTCTCAGCTAATTTACGGAAGGGCCGGTTAATTGCRAGCACAGAAATCATCAAGTGAGCAGGAAATAAAATACAGATACATCCCATTCCACAATGCACAAGGCTGAATCTGTACCTTGAACACCTGCAGAACCATACACTGGCTCTTTTTCTGTTTCACAACACCCATGTTCCAGAATTTGCCTTATTTTGTCAGCAAGAGGTATTTTGTTACATAGCCACAAGGATACAATGTACAAGTGATCCGTGATCAAYTGAGACCTGCTAAAATGCATGTTCTCCAGCAACTGCTTAGTGTCACAGCTTAGCTTTTATGGTAGGGCTTGGCTTGTCCCATGAAGTGACACGACATAGCCATTTGCAAACAATGAATCGGGCTGTGAGCAGGCACCTTGAGCACTTCACATACCTGGGAGCTTTGCAGATACTAACCCTCTGCCAGTTCCCCAAACCACTCCTGGATTCCAAATAAAATGAGAATTCCTTTGCAAGGCCTGCCAATAATAAACAGCACAAAAGCGTCCATCACAGCCCTTAAGAGCTCCACTAAGCACATCAAACGCGTATTTCCGACATATTTCCTTGGGGCAGCCCTGTGCAGGTACAAAGGTGAGGTTTCCCCGCCTCTCTACCACCTGTGCTCCAGTAAAACCACTGTTGTGCAGATTTCCTGCACGCTGCTCACCCCACCTCGGCCACCTTCTCTGAACCCCTCTGTGTAGCTCATCTCTTGTGGTGGCCACAGCTATTTCTCCTGCTAGTTAACAAACCAAAGCTTTGCAGCCTGCAGCCCATCRTAACAGATCTCATTTCTTTTTATTTCTATAGCCCATATCAGCATTTGCAACTCCATGGGCTTTTATGCACACAAATTTTTAATAAAATTCCATGACACTGAAGGAACARTGCAGCAGCCCAGTCAGTATAAACATCACACTTCAGTTCCTTCAAGGTGTGTCTTTTGTCAACAGAGAGAAAAGGTGGGATTCAGCTCAAAACACCCACCTAAAATAAATCTAAGTTACATGAAATAAAATAAATCTAAGTTACATGAAATAAATCCTCACCTTGAAAGACAGCTTGAAGATGTTGCAGGCTAAGTAAGACAATGAAAAGGAAATTGCCTACCAATGGGAACTGCAAAAGAGAGACTGAAAGTTCTACCCAAGATTACCAGCCAGGTGAAACAAGACTGAAAAACTGAATAGAGATTTCCATCTCAGCCTGGTCTGGGCCCTTTCTCCAACCCCCTATTTTCTCCTCAAGCACAACAGATAAAGATCTTCTGAAGTGAAGACAGAGGGAGATGGGAAGATATGTTCAGAAAAAAATGTTTGCATATGTCTCTGTGATCACACTGAACAGACTGAGTCTGAGTTATTTTTATTTCAATTATTTAAAGTAGGATCAGTTTTCTGTTAAAATGAAAAATGCATTTTTAAAAGCCTCCTAATCAGGTCACTGAAAAAMTTCTATCACACAAAGGACACACGTAACTGTATACACTCTTGTGACAAAAGGCCAGTCTGCTGACATTTCTCTCACCATAAGAAAAATCAGATGGCATAAAGTTTTAAGTCTTAGGACTGGGTATAACCAACATTCTATCCTTTCTTGTAAATTTTGAAGTGCTGTTCCAGTAATACAGAATTACACGTAACTCTATTATTCAAGGTTAAGCTTAAGGGGCCTGGGAAAACCCAGAAAATGGAAAAAATAATAGCAAGGGAATTATGAGACATACTGAGGAGGATGATGTGCAGATAGACAAACAACTCTGTAGAGCAGTTTAGCCCAGCGTGGAAGCAATTAGTTGAGCTCACAAATAACTGAGTTTGCTTGTATAATTGATCCTTAATTCCTCTCTGAAGTTCTTCTTTACCAGATAAAATTTTCAAAAACATCTGAGTCATTCAGAAGCCACTAGCTTTTGGTGAAACTTCACATYCATCTCCAGCACAAAGGCACTTGTAAAACAGCACCAAGATTTCCAGTTATACAGCAAGGTGTCAATTCCACTTCATGAGGCTCAGAGGCGACAAGCCCAGATCTGACTGCTTCAGTTGCAGAAATTAAGTGGCATAAAGACAATAAAATAATTTATTTTCTAGGATAATGAAGAACTCTGCTTCTGTCTTGCAAAGGATTGCACTATTCCCATGCTTTAGGTCCACTTTCACTTTTTTTTTTACATTTAATTTTCCCCTGCTTCATTTAATAATTTCTAATTTTAACACTTCATTTGCTAGCATAACTTGTTGAGTGACTTTTTTCCTTGAATTGTTTTTTAAACGAACATGGGAATGGAAATGAGAAGATTTCATTCTAACTTTTCATGAATTATCAAAATTTTTCTCATTAAACCATAAGTGCCTAAATGGCCAAGTGTTTAATGGCATCACATCCCCATTGCAACAGCTTCTCTTCTTCTAGCCAAGTAGGGATGTGAAAGCACAAAGCATTCCTTATTTTGGTTGCTTGCTTAGAAGCAGCCTAAGTGATGACAACAGTACTTTYCTAAACCTCTGTAATGGCCACAGTATGAAACTGCCTTTGCAATTGCCTAACAAAAGCTCTAGGCCTCAAGCTCAGTGCCTGCAGCACATGTCAAAGAATATGGCAGCCAAAAGAGAAAACACCTCCCAAAACTCCAACTCCATACAGAACATCTCTGTTTGACTTGATGATAGCAATCTGATCAGCCTCAGACACAGCTCTTGGCAGCCTAATGCAAACCAGCATTCATGGCAGATTCTCAAAAAGCTTCAGTGAGCTCTGTGTCCACATGTAAGATTTCTAATTATCATGCTTCACTTGTTCCAGGGAGGCCTAAAACTGTAATCACTTGGCAGAACACAAACAAAAGGACAGTCTGGGGGAACTGCTCTGGTTAAGTAGTCATCCATCTGATTACTTATAAAGTTTAAATCTCTTCAAAAAGAGGCATGTTATTGAACAAGAATAGTCATGAACAGAGGCAGCATGAGATTGGTCAGAATGAGGCTGGCCAGAATACTAATATTGCAATTTGCAGCAGAAGCTCAACTCCCCATGTAGAGAACCTGCACCCATTGCTTCATCCAGTGTCTGTCTCCACATCTGCACCTAAATTATGTCATCATCTTGCTAAAAATTTAACCCACCTTCTGAGGCTCCTCTACCACTGCACRCAGGTGAATCTTCCAATTGGCTTCAGGGAAATCCCACTAGTTTCATCTAATAAAGGACTTGATGATATATAATCCTAGATTCCTGTAATATGTCTTATAAAGTGTGATGTATTTCTGATAATGAAAGCGGGAGGCACTTTCATTTCAATATTCAGAAAGAATATTCTCAGTCACACATTAGATAGATCTGCTCCAAAGGCCACACAGAAAGACCTTTTTCCTTTTCAAGTCAAATTGTCAAGAGCACATTTCTGCCTGGGATGATAGGTGTCTCATTAAAACACATAAGGAGAAACAAAAGACATAAAAAATAAACCAAACTGTAAAGAGTGACATATAACTGTGATATTCCAAACTAAGCTCCTATTTTTTAAAAAAATAGAATGCCCAGTTTAGTTTACATGGTAAGTTATGGAACAGATATGTGTATGTATGGCTTAAAACTCCAGCTGGCAAAGGGCAGCACAAAAAGAAAAATTACACAGAAATCAYATTTTTATTACTGTAATTCTATAGGCTTCATAAATCATTACCTTTTTCTCCTGCAGAACCACAGAAAGCACTTAAATTTCCTATTACTCAAGGGAAAATTGCTTCTATTACTTAATTTTGTAGCAAATTAAACACCCATTTTTTTTTTCTAAGTTGTTTGTCTGTGTATAGCAGTTGCTTTCCATCTCTATTTCTCTGCTAATATCCTTCACTGTCTTTTTTCTTTCCCTACAACTGTTCAAATCTTAAAGTCAAGTTTTTTCTCATGTAGTTGAATCTACACCAACACATGTGCCCATTTCCTCCAAATGAGTTTTCTTACTTTTATTCTTATTTTTCTTACTTTATGCTGCATGTTACTCCCTATTGTACTTGCCCTTCAAATTCACAGTTCTACTTGGCAATCACTATGTCCAAACTTCAATTTTCTCTCAACGAAGTATTCCATCATTAAGTACATGTTAGCATATGAGATATAAATACATATTAATATATCCTTCGTTTGATGTGACAGATACAGGTAATACAAATACTTTTGCAATAAAAAGAATTGCTGGCCCTGCTATGCTCAYAGTAAAGCACTATTTCTTTAAAGTGTGTAAGTCTGACTCCATCTATGTCAAGCACAGAAACCAAAGAAGGCTGACTTGAAAACAATCTCTTCATAGGTGAACCTGAAGTTATTTTACATTGCTAAAASTACATATTTTAAAATCTAATTAAAAAATGTTATTTGTCTGTCTGTGATCATTACACGACAGGATTGCTTTCATAATCTTTTCTTTATGTCCTGTATTGTATGAACATGCAAATGCCCATCTATAACTGCAATGAAAAATACAGAAACAGTATCATTAAGAAAGTGGTGGAATCGGTGATAGCTACAAAATGTTGTGTTTTTAATCTGTACGTAGTCAGGACAGGTTTCAAGGCAGCTTTTTACGAACTTGGACACACCAGACAAACCAAAATATACCTCAAATGAGTGGTGAATAAATGCTATTAATGAATTGCATGGTACTGTACATTCTGATGCAAATCTTGGTCTCGTGACCATATCTGACAGGAAGGCCCCTGCAAATTTTGCCACAGCATCTCTAAGACATTACACTCCACAGCTGTTCACCTGCTCAAATGTTTCTGGCAGATCTCTAGCAGTGTTAGTGAAGCAGAGTGTGTGTCCTTGCCCTAAAACTCCCAGAGTTCAGCATCTCARTCTTCACTGCTACAGAGCTGGGCTAACTCTGGAGTCAAACACATACATAGCACTCTGCTGACTCTGTAAAAAAGCAGCTACCTCTGGCAAAAGGGGATTTAGTAACATATTAAACCACCACACCTGTTTCCTCAGTAAATGACAGTTAGAACTTGTTTTTTCAAATGTTGTCATTACTTCATTACTACTATCTTCAAGAAGAGCTTAGGGACAAAACTTGTGACAAGCAGAATCAGCAAGCTTAGATAAGTTTGTTTAAAGGAAAAAAATCTCATGCTTTTTCACCAGAAAAGAGGGTAGGTTCAGACCCTTGGCATCCTTTGCCTTGGTACCATCCCAGCCAGTACACTGGAGCATTACGCTCTCATGCTGCATAGGAACAGCAGTTTCTACTCTTAACCTACCCTCAGCATAGAGAGAGGGAGGGTAGCTCTAACCATCAACAGCTCCCAATTTTTGGTACCTCACATTGGCACTGCACATCCAAATAATCAATTGCAGCACACATAGGTACAAGGCACCTTGCTTGAAACTAGCTCGTTAAAAAAATTATCTGGCAGTAGCAATGCAGATCTCGGCACAAACAGCTGCTCCTAAGACTGCAGAGTGCTTTTGCAGATCAAGCTGAATCCCAATCTGTTGCTGCTACAGTGTTATTAGTACCTAATCCAGATGGTAAAGTCAGCTCAGATACCTCTCTACAGTCATTATTTGGTGTTAGAATCAACCTGCTGTGATTTATAAACAGCATCCCTCAAGAACAGAGGATTTTGGTGTGCTTTGATGCAGACCAGAATCATTATGAATAYTCAAAATAGTTTTAGAACTCAGATTACCATGTCACCTTCTCTAGAAGTACAAAAAGATTACATTTTATTTTCATGCAAAACCAACCTGGTTAACTGCAACACAAAGGTAATATTTGCAAATATTCTGTTCAACAGAATCATCTCTATTAGGCTATAAAATAGCTTATTATTACATGGTATGAAAAATTTAGAACATCTCATCACAGTTGCATATGAAAATACAAAGTACAGTGCTTTTCTGGACAGTATAAAATTATGTTAGATTAAAAAAAAAATGCAACGCCAAGCACAAACACAAAAAGGAAATTTGGCATGCACGTGCACGCAGTGTCTCTAAACAGAGACGTCTTCAGAAAGAAATCTCTGGAGGCAACATTTCCTTTGTTACACAAAGAGGATAGCTGGCATCTCTACAGACACTGCATGTCTGAACAAACATGCTGCAATTTCTTGTTTCATTATAGCAGTATCTCTGGCTGTTGCCTGGACCTGCCTCCCTAACACACCTGAAGTCCTTGCAAGGACAGAAAGACATCTCCAGTTTCAGCTGATTTCTGAAGCAACCCTTCTTTCCTGGGCATAGCCCACAAGCAGGGRCTCCTACCTTCATCCCCAGCACCAGAAAGCCACTGATGCAGTACAAGGGTGGAGAGAGTACAATGTCAATTGTCTTGACATGCACACCACCAATAACAATTTTCCATCTCAAAAGAAGATTGTTTTGGTGATGTATTCATTGCATGAGTGCCACATTCTACTTGTTAAGAAAATAATTGATGTAAAGAATGTCATTTATTATGGTGGAAAACGAAATGTAGCTAGCTGGGTCTCTCTACTGCACAAGTTTTGTAGGATTATAATTGCAATACCTGTAGGTGCACAACCCATAATTTCAATAATCTAACTGCACATCTCCTGCAACACACGAACTATCATCTTGTGCAATGTACTTAAAATGTTTAACCTACTTTTGATTGAGCGATAATCAACTTGGAGCACAATGTTCCTTCTACAAGAGCAATTAAGGTGCATTTTCTTCATTTGTTACCTCAATTCCAAGCTAAATCCATCACCAACGTTGCTGCAAYATTCTAAATTAAATAGGAGAGCTTCCTTTATTGATAACTAAAATGATTTAAACATTTAATAAAAATTATTAGAATATTATGAATTAGAAGACATAAAACTTTATTTCATAATGTGTATAATGCCACACCCATGCTTTTTCTTTATGCACATTTAGATTTTTTTCTCCTAAATAGCACAGATATGTATGTAGTTTTTCACCTTGTTTTTTTTTAATATTTAGATGATTATTACCAAATACACAGTCTCTTTCGGCATATTCAAACTTCCAAGAAAAATTTGCAGTTTTCATCCTGGAATGTCATTGTACAAATTAAATTAACTCATTTTATAAATTGTCTTTTCTCTGCTATTAAGCCACCAGCCAGAAAAATATGCATTATAATTTTTAAAACAATATCTAGAGAGCTGTTTGTCTATTTAATGATTAAATCTTCTTAGCCTGAGGAGCCCAAGAATGTTTTAGGGTGTCCTAAGATGGCTTTAGGGTGATTAATTATGGGATGCTGTAGACAGGGGAAATCCATGCTTTTGCGTGTGACTGTGCTGTCACTTCTGCTTGCACAGAGAGAGCAGGTACAGATAAGATGAGGAGGTGGGATTTCCCCTGTGGCAGGCAGCACAGCTTCATGTTGCTTCAAGCAGCCTGAGGACAAGCAATTCCCACATGAACTGGCTGGGAAGCAGCACAGCTGGGCAGCTAAGTTGAACCAACAGAGCACCTCAAGCCCTCAACTGAAGAGACTCTGTTTCTCTCTCACCTCCTCCCGTCCCTGCATTCCTGGATGTGTGATCTCCCTGCTGCTCATCCCTGCCTGCCTGGTACACCAAGTCAGCACCCTACCACTCACTTAGCCTAAAAGCACRCTGGCTTTCTGCCAGAGCAGTTAGTTTAATCAACCCAGCGTGCTACAAACTGGTGTAAGATGAGATAGGCAAGGCTGGGGGAGGGAGAGGGGGATCTCGCTTGCCTGGCAGCAACAAGTCATCAAGTCAAATTTGACTGTACCATTGAACCACATTTTAACGGAGGAACCCAACCACTGTAAACTCTGCAAAYAGATGATGGAGAGAATTAAGTAGCTCCAGAGGGCTAYTTGGGCTGCATAAGACCTAAAATGTCCTCTAGGGGTATTTACATTTCCTAAATGTACTGGAGATGCAAGAATTTTGCAGTGGGTGTGGCCAGCATGTAGCTGATAACTCTGGGGCTTTTTAACCACACTTAAGCTAATCTTAACAAACAGGCACGCAGGAGTCCCTGCCTTTCTTCTTTAAGGCCTCTTACTGAGCCCCCCTTCYTCYCTTATGCAATACTCTCAGAAGCTTACCATATGCAACCCTTATCAAGATGTGTTTTTTAAAAAGACCTATCAAAAGATCTCTACTTAGAATATTCATGAAGTACACCAGAATGATTATAAAAAGCATGTTCAATTTTAATAAAGTGGGTTCAGCGGATCTATCCTCGTGGTGTGTCTCCTGTTTCCCCCGGCGACCCCCCGACAAAATGGTGACCCCGACGTGATGCAAAGGAGAACAAGGTGAACACGCGGTGAGCGGACACTGGCATCCACGTAGTCGGGCTGGAGCAAACGATCTAAAAGATCGCGGCTGGGCGTCGTAAGTAATAAAAACGGGTTTAAGCAGCGGAAAACGGCTAAAAATATTAGTAAAAAAGAGTGGGCACCAGTTTTTGGACGAGCCTAATTAAGGTCCACCGGGCTGAAGCCGTCGATACCGTAGAAGGTTAATAAAGGAGCGCGCTCTAAGAGAATTAAGAAATAGAAAAGCAAGCAGCATTTAAATTATGTACAGATTTTTTGAAGAAACAGCAAATTAAAAATATTGATTTCCGCATAGACTTACCTGAACTTTTAAATTATGCCTGTAACCAAGGTTGTTTTCAAAACCCTCATTCAGTACACGAATTATGTGAATGAGAAAAATTGAGAAACAAAATTCGAGACGCCCTATTACAAGATGAAAAAGCAACAAAGAAAATGAGCAAATTCTAGCAAGCACACAGCTCGGTGTGGTACTTACCAACGACCACCTTTTAGCCTAATAGCCATTGCTCGTACTTTCCCAATCCCCATTACTTAGAAAACAAATGTGCCAGTATGAGTTAAGCAATGGCCTTTAAAATAGGAAAGTTTGCAGCTTACTCATGAGCTCATCCAACAGCAGCTACATCAAAGACATTTGACTTTCTCCACTAGCCCGTGGAACACCCCGATTTTTGTAATCCGCAAAAAGTCCGGGAAGTACCGTCTTTTACAAGATTTACGTGCGGTTAATGAACAGATAGAGCCGATGAAACCAGTGCAGTCCGGTTTGCCCAGTCCTTCAATGTTACCTTATAACTAACCTTTGTTGATTATGGATTTAAAAGACTGCTTTTTCACTATTGCGCTGCATAATGAAGATACAAAACGCTTCGCGTTCACACTGCCGGCGCTAAATCGAGAAGGGCCAAACCAACGCTTTGAATAGACTGTGTTGCCGCAGGGTATGCAGAATAGCCCCACCTTATGCCAGCTCTTTGTGAACAATGCCTTGCAGCCTCTAAGAAAGCAGTAGCCGCATACAGTAATATATCATTATATGGACGATGTGCTTTTTGCTCAGCCCAAAGAATTTACAAACCAGCAAGTGAAGCTTATTCAGAGTACGCTAGCCCAGAACAATTTGATTATTGCACCCGAGAAAATTCAGCGAAGTGCTCCATAAAAATACCTAGGCTGGACTCTGTCCCATCAAATTATAACTCCACAAAAATTAGCTCTTAAAACACCTATTGAGACGCTCAATGATACCCAAAAGCTCCTCGAAGATTTACAGTAGCTGAAACCCATAGTCGGTATCCCGAATGAATTGTTAGAGGAACTGCGTCCTCTTTTGAGAAGCACAGATCCTTGTAAGCCTGTTACATTAACGCCTCATCACCACCAGGTTTTACAACAGATAACAAACTGTATTACTCAAGAACAAGTTCGCCGCAGGCATCCCTGCCTGCCCATCGATCTTACAATCTAGTACAGCACCTTTCACTTGTTGGGTGCTTTGACACAGTAGTTAAAAAGCACGAGAGAAACTTAGGTATTAGAGTGGATTTCCCCGCCATTACAACAGTCTAAGACTTTGGTTACAAAAATTGAAGCGTTAGCACAACTGATAAAAAAAAGTAGAGAACGAATTATACAAATAACTAAGCAGAAACCATCTGTCATTCGACTTCCCATTAAGAAAGACTCCTTACAATAGTACCTCCAAAATAGTCAAGATTTACAAGAAGCCCTGCTAGAATCCAGCAACATTATCACAACGGAGAATATTAAAACACCTCCGCTGCGCTGGATTGGAGAACTTAACTGGATACAACAGCCTAAAAGAAAAGAAAAACCAATTCCAAATGCCCTTACAGTTTATACTGATGCTAGAAAGAGATCAAAGACAGCTGCTGTTACCTAGCAAGAGCAGCAGATTTAAAAACATAAAATTCTGCCTGCAGAAGAAAAAGACACCTTACAAACTTTAGAATTGTTAGCAATTACTTGAGCAATGTTAAATTTCAAAAATCCAGTAAATGTAGTTACAGATTCTCTATATGTAACTAGAGTAGCTAAGAGAATTAAAGATACTTCTATTAAAGAAGTTTCTAATCCGAGATTGTTTGAATTGCTTATTCAGCTACAAAAGGCTTTAAAATTAAAAGAACAGCCTTATTCAGTTATTCATATAAAGAGTCACAAATGGGATGTCAGTTTAAGAGAAAGAAATGCACAAACTGATAAGTTAGTTGCAATTAACCAAAATTCCCCTCTATCAAAGCAGAAGTTAGCTCGTGAGGCTCATTCAGTATTTCACCAAAATGCAAAAAAGCTAAAACAAAAATTTAACATCTCAATATCAGAAGCAACTGCTATTATAAGAGCCTGCCCTATCTGCAGCCATCACAACGGGGGGCAGAGCCTGAGCTTGAGAGTAAATCCCAGAGGCCTAGAAGCTAATGAGCTCTAGCAGATGGATATCACCCACATTAACAACTTTGGGCGCTTAAAATACATTCATGTCACCATTGACACACACAGCAAATATGTGTGAGCCTCAGCTCAAACTAGAGAAAAAGCCTCCCAAGTAATCAGACACCTCACCAACTACTTTACAGTAATAAGAGTCCCCAAGCAAATAAAAACTGATAACGGTCCGGCCTACATAAGTAAGAAAGTGAATGAGTTTTTAAAATCTTGAAGTGTCAAACATACAACTAGAATTCCCTATTCCCCCACAGGGCAAGCCATAGTAGAGAGAGTTAATAGCACGTTAAAGAAGTATGTAGATAAGTATACAAAAATATCAGACCCACAAGAGAGACTCTCGAAAGCATTATTTGTAATGAACCACTTATGTGTGTTTAGAAACTCTACAATACCATCAGCGGTGTTGCATTTTGGGAAGAAAGAGATAAAGCAAAAGGAAAATGATCTCTGGGTCCGGTATAAAGACCCAGAGACTAGTATCTAGCAGAGTCCAACCAAAGTTATCTTTTGAAGCAAAAAGTATTTGTGTGTTTCTGCTCCAACAAGGTCCAAGTGGATTCCAACCCGCTAGACGAGACCAACCTTAGAGCACAACCATTCCTCACAAAGTACTGCAAAGGCTGTCAGAAAAGCATCTGAAAGAACAGCACAAAAGACTACCCCTGACCCTGCTTCAAATCAATAACAGTACAACCTTCAGCTGATATAGTTATAGTTATAAAAATTTATTGTTGTTACCTTATTGTTGTCACTATTCCAAAGTTTGCTGTTTTTACTCTGTATAAATATTAGTTTGTTCTCTCACTGTGAAATCATAGAAATAAGAGCAAGTTAGTTTTTTAGATTTGTTGTTTTGATACTGAAAAGTCTACCAGGCGAAAGTATATTGAAGAATATAGATGTCAAACAGAATATGTGAGTTACCTGAGCCAACCAAACAAATACTAATTCATTTTGTTTAGCACTTGCCACAGCCTCCGATCCTTTTCAGACCTGTTTGATCGAATTACCAAAATTTGACAGCAAAGCCTTTGCTAACTATTCTATCAAATCATGTAGCCCTCGAATAAATGACAGCTACTGCACTACACAGCTGTTAAGTAGCCTGAATCAAACCCTGCCTTGGGACCCGCAAGAATTAAGTTTAGCAAGATCCCGTCCCTTAGAAAAGAAAGAAACAAGCTGCATTTATTTGAACAATTTTTAGTAAAAAATCAATAAAGTTACAACTTAGATAAGACCCAAACATTCAGAATTCAATAGTTCTCACCAGTGCAGAAAGTACCGCCCCTATAGTTAGAAATCAAGCCATATCCGCATCTAAGCCAACAAAAGTACTATGGCTCTCCCTAAAAATGTTTTTCTTATTTGCAGTAATCGAACCTAGCACGGCATACCCAGGTATGCCCATGAAGAACCTTGCTATCTAAGAAAGCTAACACTTTTAGCCCCCAATAAGACCGCAGTTGAAGCTCTAAAGAAAAGCCTAGTTAGTAAACGTATTAAAAAAAGTATTAAAAAGATAGATCCCAACTGTGATGACCAAGCAAAACTTTAGAAGAGAACTGCTCGATTTTTTGCATCTGCTTTAGTCCCAAGATTAACTACAGCACACTCCAGCACTATGCTGGAGAAGCTAACATACTAGACTATAAAGCAATCAAATGTTACCACCGCAATTATTAAACAATTATCACAAGATGTAGATACTCTTAAACACTCCATCTTACAAAATCGAGCCGCTATTGATTTCTTATTGTTAGCTCATAGACACAAGTGTAAAAATTTTGAAAGAATGTGCTACTTTAATCTATCCACCCATAGTGAGTCCGTTCACAAGCAACTTCAGTGGCTCAAAGAGCACACCCAAAAGATAATARAAGTCACCAGCCCATTTGATGCCTAGCTCAACTCCTTAAGCGTTTCAAAATAGTTAAAAAATGTTGTCAAACAATGTGTTACTATTCTTTTGATTTTGTTATTAGTTTTGCTTTTTAGACCTTATATCTTTACTTGTTTGCAAGAGATGCTGAAGAAAATATTGAATAAAGCCCTTCAAGTAAATCTATCTCAGCTTAAAGAAAACAAAAGAAATGTACTGGAGATGCAAGAATTTTGCAGYGGGTGTGRCCAGYATGTAGCTGATAACTCTGGGGCTCCTTAACCACACCTAAGCTAATCTTAACAAACAGGCACGCAGGAGTCCCTGCCTTTCTTCTTTAAGGCCTCTTACCGAGCCCCCCTTCCTCCCTTAYGCAATACTCTCAGAAGCTTACCATATGCAACCCTTATCAAGATGTGTTTTTTAAAARGACCTATCAAAAGRTCTCTACTTAGAATATTCATGAAGTACACCAGAATGATTATAAAARGCATGTTCAATTTYAATAAAGTGRGTTCAGCRGATCTATCCTCGTGGTGTGTCTCCTGTTTCCCCCGGCGACCCCCCGACACCTAAACAGAGCTCTGGAGGCACCACATTTAGTGTTAAGAACCAAGCAGCATGGATTACGGATTCACTCATTCCTTCTTACTCCTCACACTCAAACAGCATCTCATTCATTAATCTAAATTTAAAATTAGGCATGGAATTAATTCCACCTATAAAGCAGCACACTTTTATCATAGTTCAGGCACTTTCAAAACACCCTTTCATACCTCTTTCTTACATGATTCTTTTAAAGTCCTCAAATTTTAGATAGTCAAATTGAAAGAAAAATTAATACTTTTGAGTTTGCCTCCCAACTGTGATTCCTCTAATTTTACCAGCCATTGTGGATATGAATGTCAATGTTCCAGCCTACAATACTCATACAGAGAAGAGAGAAAACAACAGCTTGCAGCTGTTTCAGCATGGGTCAAAGTAATAAATGGCCATAAATCTGGTGAGCTACTGACACAGCCTTTTATGTGATTTCCCTGGAATCCTATGGATGGACTTTCTGCTTACAGCCAGTGGTTTCTAACCATGCTTCATTTTCATATGGAACATGGAAAATGCTTTCTAGCCCTATCTCAGCTATCAGTGATGCACAGTAACTTGGAAATGCTCTTTGCATCTAAAATTCATAAGCTGCTCACATTTGTGGTAGTTTGCACACCTGAATATTAGAGTTTTGCGTCTCCACAGATAAAGGAAGTAGCAAGGAATTGATTATTTTTTCTTACTGCCACAATACATGTCCTGGATTTATCTAGATTATGTAATAGTATGAACATAAGCACTCTGGGCTGCATTAGGGTGACTTGCCAGCAGGCTGAAGAATGAGATCCTTCCCTTCCACTCACGAAGAGACACACATGGAGTGTTGGGCTCAGTTCTGAGATCAATACATGAGGGACATGGACACACTGGACTATGTCCAGCTAAAGGCCACAAAGGTGATTAAGGAACTGGAGCATCTAACTGTAGAGGAGAGACTGAAAGAATTGTTATTGTTCAGTCTGGGGAAGGGAAGGCTAAGGTGGGAAACTTAACAATGCATATAAGTACCTGAAGAGAAGGTATAATGAGAGGGAGTCAGGCTCTCCTCAGAGGTGTCCAGAGACAGGACAAGAAACARTGTGGACAAATTGAATTATAAGATGCATTGATGCATTCGAACGTGCCAATAACACTTCTTTATTGTAGGGTGTCCAAGCTTTGTATCAGATTTTTCAGAGAGGGTATGGAAGTCTCCAGCCCTGGAGATACTTACAACTCAACTGGACTTATTCCTGGACAATCTGCTTTAATTGATGCTGCTCTGCACAGGGGTATCAGACTATATGAACTCCAGGTCCAAAACTTTGTTATTCCGTGATTCTATGGCTTGCATAAAGGCACATACCAAGTGTGAAAAATTAGGAATCAAATCTATTTTAACAAGTTCATTTCAAAGTCATCCTTTSTCCACTTAGAGACACAAACAGAATTAGAAAGTACCAGATTCTTTTCTACTAGTATTATTTATTATGCTCCTAAAAGCTGAGAATATTCAGAATGTTCAATATTTCCTTCTTTAACTTCACAGCCAATATTTTCATTGCATTTTTTTGTATGCACATGCATATAAACATACATGATCAGAAGACTCTGTAATCACACAAGTATTTAGAAAAATGCAGATAAACATTTAGAAAGAAGTATTTGGAGTATTTTGCTTTCAATTTGTAGCCCAGAACTCAACTCCCTATTTTCTCTAATCATTTGGTATATTAAAGGATTATATACATTAGATAAAATTTTTCATAGCACTTCTAAGCATGTTTTTAATCTGAATCAGAACTTCTTGGTATTTAATTTCATCAAAAATTATCTCTGTATCCTTTCCCAACTATTTAGATAAAAGGAATGGCCACTGCAAATAAAAGCAGTTTGCCAAATTTACAGTGAAGAAAAAGATAACACAGTCTCACTTTTATTAATTTCCTCAACTCAGTAAAGCTGTTCTCAGTATCTACTTCATATATTGCAGTAATTAAGTTCATAAAGTAATAAAGTAAAACCATGAACCATCTCCAAGCTCCAGGAAAGGGAAGATACAGAACTTGAATTTTGTTTTTCTGAGTAATAGAGGTAAACATTAAACAAATGCATTGAAATTACTGCATAATTTTTTTTTAATGATTCATAACTGCATTTCTTCACAACATTAATTTCAGTAARTAAAACTATATGTGGGAGTTACAGGTGTATGTACATAGATGCAACATTTTTTTTTTAATTTCTACTAATAGCCAAGATGTACCATGACAYAAATGGAGAAATAAGCACCTTGGGAGAGCAATACAGCTAATCTGTTAGCTTGTTTCTTAGACTGAGAATAATCACCCTTATTTAACCAGCTTAACAACTCCATTAACAGCAAAGGGATCCCAAAATTACCATTGTATTTGCAATCATACATTTGGACATCTTTGTTGAGACAAATTACTCCCATCTTTTTTATTTTCCTTCTGAATTTGAAAGAGCAACATTTGTCAGTACATCGAGAATGTATTTTTTTTTGTTAAAATGTAATAAATGTAATAAAAATATATTGCCCTTTCGACTTAGCATTTACAAAAACCCCAAACTAGAACTGTCCAGGGAAGTATGCTACAATCTCCCTCCAAACTTGGTTAAATCTTGAGAAAAATTAAGAAACTAGTAATAGTACAGGACAATGTACCTGTGCAAGCTTGATCTAGCTAGTACCCAAACATTAGCAATTAATTAACGAAATGGGGGTTTTAGCAATGCTTKTTATTTATTTAGCGTGTCTAACCAGAAAGCACAGAAAGCTTGCGCCTGGATTAACATACATTAGAATTCATGCTGTGGCTTCTGCTACTCAAAGATATGCAGCTAGCTTGAAGCAAAACAAATATGCTAGCACATGCAATTAATCATGCCTTTGTTCCTCCTRTATATCCTATTCCATGCCATTTAGCACACGGCCTTGTATTTTGGAATGAAGCTGAACAACACTGCCCAAAGGGGAATTCTCAGAGGTAGTATATTTATGGAGAGGAAATTAATTTTTTTACCTTAGCAAGAAATAAGGCAAGGACTACTAAACTGCATAAGTAATGAAGGATTTTAAAAGAAGCCCAAAAAAAAAAAAAAAAAAAAAAAAAAAAAAAAAAAAAAAAAAAAAAAAANAAAAAAAAAAAAAAAAAAAAAAAAAAAAAAAAAAAAAAAAAAAAAAAAAAAAAAAAAAAAAAAAAAAAAAAAAAAAAAAAAAAAAGGAAAAAATCTGCATTTACTCATGGACACCACTTTGCACTGAAAGCCTACCCCATATACTTCATTTTACTCTTAATCCTTAAACTTGTGTTTATCAGCTTCTTGACAATCTCTTATCAGTTCCACAATGGATAAGTGGGTTGGACCTGAGAGCTGTAGTTTCAGATACTGTGATCAGTGAGAACTAAAAGCTARCCTAGAAAAACATTCTGTGAAATGTGAAAATATCTCCCGACCATCTCTCCCCTCCAAATAATCATTTTTTCATCAAGAATTGGAGTCTTTCTGATGCAGAAGAAATATGCCCTTTTTATATCATTTAAAACTGACTGCTGCTTGAAACAGTATGCTCTGTCTCCCCTCAGTGTGGCTGACTGGGTAAGTGTCTATAAGTAATGGTCAGGGTGAAGAACTGTTTATGCAAAGCTAAGCACTGAAGGGGGAACACCTGCTTTTTTTCAGGTGGAAAGCCAGTTCAGGCATGAGCCACGCTACTCACCAAAGCAACCTCAGCGTTATTTGGGGGAAAAAACAGGAGTGAAGCAGGAAATCCCATAATCATAACGAAATTCATCCATGTCCCCAYATTTGATATCGTGACAGCAGATCCACAGAGAAGCCAACAGTGTGATGAACATGACTTGTTTCTCAGATCTGCTGAGCTCTTCCAAGGAACTCACGAATCAGGCAGGGCATGTATTAGATAACCTCTGTGGGAATAATGTTGCTGAGAAGGGGCTGAGAAATCTGGCTAGAACCTGGTTCTATTTTCATTTTCATAAGGATGGAGTTATTTCACTTGTTTATGTCAGAATAACCCTGACCTAGGTAAGAACAGGATAAACAACGGACTTCTGTAAACAGAATGAAAAATAGTCACCTAAAGTATTATTTTAAGAGTATATGTTACATTATGAGGTTTTTAAATGCAAAAGGATTTAAAATTYAATTTGGTCAAATTTGTTAGTTTTCACTGGTCTTTTTGCAAGGGCTGCTTACTTATAGAATTCTTTGTAAAAACTTCCCTGAGGTGAAAAATGTTAAGATAACATTAAGATTAGAAAGATATACTTTACAAGAATGTGTGTAGGTGGGAGAGGGATCAGATTGTGTGCTGAAATACTAAACAAATAATAACTAGTGTCTATATGAAAAGCTGTAACGATCTCCAGATTTTGAGTTCTGTACCATTCAGCTTTCTTTTTATCTTTGAATTCTTGGCTTCTCAGCTATGTGACTTAAAGGTCCTTCTRTGACTTTAAGAAGAGCACATCTTAATCTCCTTAACGATATTGGAGGAGGGTCAGAGAGGAGTAAGGATTGTTTATACAATTTGGAAGAATAGCACTGATAGGCATTTTCTGCAAATGATATATTCTCTTCTCAGTGTTTTTTTCACTAAGGTTCCAGAAGASCTTTGCTGCTGATTCTAGATGTGTACAAAATCAGTAATAGTTGAGTTTCCACAAATTCCTCCTCCATAGATTTCAAGACCAAAAGAGGCATTTGTAATGACTTAGCCTGATCTTCTGTATTAGGAGAACACAGGATTCTATTCAGTAACATTATGTTGGTGTAGTTTTACAGGTGGGTTTTTTTTCTGTAGGGTATCTGTTCTTGAAGACATCAGGATTCACCACTTGCCTCAAAAATCTGTTCCCAGTTAAGACCATTCACTCTTTAAAACTACATTCTCATCTCTAAGCTGAATTGTTCAACATTTAAATTCCAACCACTGACCCTTGCTATGCCACATTCTAACATGGGTACAACACAGAAATCAAGCATACAAAAATTGCCAGCAGACCAGAAGCCACTTAGACTGCTTAGCAAAATCACCATTACTGTTAAGTGTCATGGAACAAGGCCTCTCAGGAAATTACACTTCCCAGCTTTTGTTAAACTTGGCAAGTTTCACAATCCTTCAAATAAAACATTAGAAACTGTCCAAACTTCAATTTTATGAAACTCAGCATTTGCTAAATATTTAAGAACATTTTGTAATGCATTGCTATGTCAAAGGCTGTGGGGAAAAAAAGCCTATTTTTAGGCTATTTAACTSTTTATAGTTGTCTTCATACTTAATACTCAATCCTACCATATCTATATGCATTTTGTAGCCATCAAACACGACAAAAAAAAAAAAAAGGTGAAGTGGAATTAAACTGGAAGTATTTGCAACTTAGTTCCTGAAGAACTAAGCTACATGGACAGCATCATGTAAAAACCTTGCAAGTCAAAATTAATACTTTGAAGAAAAAAACTACTCTAAAATTACAATGTTTCAGAAGTATTCAAAAGGTATGAAAACATGAGATTTAAACAAAGATACATAGATGGTTTACAACATATTTTTGCACCAATGTGCAAAGAACAAAATTAAACTGCAGGAAAAAATAGTACTGAAGCTATTTTTTTTTTTACCTAAATAATACATTTGCTATTGATGACGGGCTACTCAAGCAAAGCCACGCATGGTCAATTCAAGGTACATCTGCATTTGCAAAAGTACGTTTTCCCTAGGAAWACCAGCTCCATCCTAGAGACTTTGCAGATAGTCTTACTAAAAATATAAGTCAAGTCCATAAAAGATCTAGATTTATTCTCTTTCAGTTGTGGGAAACCAAGGGAAGGCTGTTCAACAGCRGGCAGATTCATCACACATAAGAGCAATCTCTGAGGGGCCTCAGTGAAGTTCCCCTACAAGCAGACACCTTCTGAAGGTAGGCAGGCACTTGAGATCCCAATAATTCAATAACCAGATATTCATCYAGGCCTGGCTCCTCCTCAGAGGTTTAGATGAATCTGGGACCTCAAAACAATGAATAAGGCCTGGTTTACATGGGTAATTAAGGGAAGTGTAAAGAACTGTGAAAAATCAGAAGTTGCCTACTTAGAGTTATTTGCTTTAATAGGTGGTAACAATAGCAATCAAGGAAAGGAAATAATTTTATCATATGCATATCATAAGCAGAGTTTCTATGATTGATGATTATCAAACTACTTTAAGTAATAGCAGTAACTACATAGAGGCTAATAGTCTAAAACTACGTTTGCTGATTACTCAATATGTTGAAATTACTAGAACTTTAAGACTAACATTTCATTAAATTCATTGAACTGTTGATTCTTTTGAGGCTTTTTTTCATACTAAAAATAGCAAGGAGCATTTGCTCAGAAACAGCTCTCTTGGATGAGAAAAAAAGGAGGATTATTTAAGTCAAGGCTATTTTGGGTAATGTAGTGAGGAGACTCAAAGAGCAAAAAACTGCAACAATTACAATATGCAATGACTTATTGAATAAAAGTGAGACACTGGCAATCTCATGTCCTTTCCTAAGTTTAGTGCAATGCTCAAATCAACCAACAAGACTGAAAATGCCCGCTTCACCAACTAACATGCAAACCTTGCCAGTGCAGAAGGCTGCCCTGTTCAACACTTACATGATTTATGCAATTCAAAGTAYACATGAAAAGGAAACTATGGGCAAAATTGTATTAGAATTCAGAACAATTGCTACTATGCCACATCGAAATCTACTCATCCTCAAGGTTATGAATAGAACCTAAATTTATTATGTCTATTAATTCAGYCCATTAAGGACCTCCACTTGATTAGGATGAATCCAGGACAAAATCACACCCAAAATGCCCTAGAAGAGTTCTGTCATTTGGATCTTAAATGTACAATACTGCATCATCGATCTCCAAAGAAGTTGAATGTGATGCATTTGTGCATCTTTCAGGGAAAAAAGAAAAAAGGTATTGACTAGTTTCCTTTTCACTAGGATCTTCCATCTCTATCTACAACACTTTCAGTGCAATTCCCTCAGGAGGGATGTATTTGAGCACACATTACTACAAATCCTCTGTGGTCATGATTAGCCAGTTTGAACGGCATTACTGAGACTAAACAGCATAGACATTGAGCGAAATCAGCACAAAGCCCAGGAAAGTCTTGAAATTACATACAGAGTATTTCAGTGGTTTTTTTTTAAACTGGCTACAGTATCTCAGGCTCCGGGGTTCACAGGCTCTGCCTAAAAAGCAGACATCATAAAAAGAAATCAAATACTTCGAAGGCCCTAAAACAAAAAACTTCAAGAGCAAAACAGTTTTAGGGACACTGAATAACAGCACGCTTTCAGTTATGAGAATCTTATCTTGCAGAACCTGCTCTTGGAATACCACAGTATTGAATGAAAAAAATATTCTCACAGTTTTCTGTAATGGAGGATCAAACCACAAACCTTGAGGCACAACAAGCCTCACTGGAGGCACTGGGCTTTGAATTAGGCTTCAAATGTTTCTTTAAACGCATCCTTACAATTCCCTCTCTAATTATTATGTTACTCCCTAACTACAAAGTTTTAGAGAGGCAGCAAGGTGTGTGGTAACAGCATTCCTACAGTCTTGAAGAAAACGTGCACTATAACAGCAGTSACAGAAGTGCTATGCTGGTACTTAACTTAAGAGTTACTGAGATTGGAATCCTGGCAAACATTCAGGGCAATGGTGTATCAAGCTTACTGAATTAATGTTTTACTAATGACTTGAACTTAAACAAGCTAAAATCCTTCTTCAGGAAGGGAAAAAATATTTTTGTCTTTTCAAAGACAAGGGCCTACTGCTAAATTTTGTCTTTTCAAAGACAAGGGCCTACTTTCTAGTAATGAAAGCAAAAACTAATTAGTTAAATCTGTAAAAGAAAGAATAACTGAAAGAAACTCTAGAGAAAACAAGCTGCACTATACTAATCTAAGATACTGTGACCCACATCAAATCCAAACAATCAACACAAGTCTCATTAACTAATTTACTCTAACAGGATTTTCACTCTGCTTGTATCATTCATAAAATCATAGAATCATAGAATCATTTAGGTTGGCAAAGACYTTTACAATCATTGTGTACAAACCTGCCTTTTCCTCCTGGYTGGGTGCTCTGTAACAGACTCTCACCAGGATATCAACTTTGTTGGCCTTTCCCCAATTCCTACCCATATACATTCTAATTCACTGACACCATTGCTACTCTCTAGTCAACCAAAACACTCCCTAACATACTTCAATGTCAATTATAAACAACAGGTAATTTAATTTCAGGGAAAATTTGAGCAGTATCCAAGCAAAATTTGGGCTTATGAAACAAAAATAACGTCTTCATTTTTATGGAAAACGTACAGACACTGGAGAAGAAAGAATTATCCTTATAATATCTAGCAAGGCAAACAGAAACTTACAACACTGAGAATSTTGTAAATTAAGATGCACAAATTGCAAAACTTTTATGACAATGTATGGCATCATAATATTTTCTCCATTTTTAGTTTAACTTGATTCATAGCATATTTCCATAATAAAACTCACTAATTTTTCCTGTTTGAATACTGTTTTCATTTATCTCTTGCTTGTTTCAGAGATATTTATCCCTCTTTGTATAAATATAAACCTAATTTTAAAAGAAATTCAGAAACTTTTTTACTGCACAAATAAACCTTTACAGGAACTTCAGTGGACTCTACACAGTTAACAGGCCAGTGAAGTGATAAAAGCTAAACTTATCCTGAGGGCTACTTAGAATCTCTTGATTAAAAAAAGTTGGAAAATTAAACACACTGAGCAGGGTTTCTTAACAGCAGCCAGTTTCCCTCCTCTAGAGCTCTTCAGAGTATTCAAATAAAAAATATTTCCAACGGACTACCAAGATAATTTCACAAGCTTATTATAGTTCACTTTAGGAATTAGCGTCTTTCTGCAGGTTCTCATGTCACTGGCAATCAGTGTTACTGCTGAGAGTTCTCAATTCTTCTACTTAAGTCTAGTGTGTCTCCTTAATCCCTTTAATTCTTGCATTTTGACCTAATTTTACTGCTCATTGTCATGCTTCTTTTGCTGCTATCTGGGCCTTATTCTATATCATAAGAATATAAAAGCTAAATTGTGGARTATTTTAAAGTAAAAAGCCTGTTAAGTACATACCAGGCTACCTTATACCTTTCTTGTCTCTCATCTGACCAGGTCAAACGAAATCAATGGCACTATTCAGCTCAGGAAAATGAGTGTGATTGAGGTCCCAGTGCTAAACTGGTAAACTTTGTTGCAGCTATATCTGYTCTTTGTAGGTGTGATTACTCAGCAATCGACCTCAGTCAGAAACTAGAAAAATACTATCAAGAGGTATTGGTGTTTGAGACATTTCCTTTCCATTCAACGAGCTCAACAGCCCAGGTGCTCATTCYATATGGAAGACAAGACTATTGGCCCTGACTCAAGAACTGTAAAGGAATCAATATCTGCCTGATCTAAACCACCAGTCTAAGGGTTATTCTGGAAGGCACTGCTCCTAACTGGCCTCTTTAAGCTATTTTATTCTGTGGAACATAGCAGGTATTAGCAGCGAAAGAGAAATACAGTGGAAAAAAAGAGAGGAGGAACAAAAACACAAAAAAAAAAAAAGAGAGAATTTGTGACATAGGTACATATAGTTACATGTTACCCATAGTAACAATACTCAGTTGAAAGTGAAACATCCAAGTGCAAGCAATGTTCCAGAGGGTAATTAATAACTCACATACTTGGGCAGCAAACAGAAAATTAACACAAAACAGGCCAGAATGTAAGTGAAGGCACATTAGTTCAAGTACGAGTTAAAAAGCCTTTCAAATGAAGGAAGGAATTGCATTCAAGACTTCCACATTTGGACAAAGTGATTTAAGTTCTGTAAAAAGGCAACTAAAACCACAATTGACTCACCTTTTCCAATCCAAGGAAGTGTATCTAAAGCCACCTTTTCAATTACACTGCTTTGCATTTAAAAAAAAAATTATTAAAAATCCAGGATGGGGATCAGAGAGAAAGCATTGTTTATGGATAACATCACCATCTGAATGTAAATAATTAAAAACAAACAAAAATTCTCTTCCCAAATCCCACAGCTGCCTTAATTCTGCTCAAACATTCATCTTGTTTTAACTAGACRAAGCAGACCCTTCCATGTATATATTTTTGGAGGATAAGGTGATATGCAAATGGAAAATTCAGTAATTTCCATGATTCAGAATAAAATGCCAGGACAAGAAGACCAGGATGATAACTAGTACAGAAGACAATGAAAATGTTTCCAGTCAGGTTAGTAAGGCKTGTACTAGACTTCCTATATGCCCCATATAAGCACTTTTACTTCTCTATGCTTTCACAGACACCAACTTTGCAGCCACATTCACAACAAGGTGCCCATGAACTATTTTTTTATTTACTGTAAAGTTTATTTTAWTTTTTTTTWAAATAAACTGTAGTGTTAAACTATTTAAATCCTCTGGTAATACTTACAGTAAGAAGTGTGACGCATGGAAAATTGTTTGGGCACCATCCTAGAGTGTATTAAAGCAGCAGCAACAAGCCTGGCAAAGGACCAGAATCCAATACGGTACTTGGCAAATGATGGCAAATGAACTGCCAACATGCGATGCCCTCATTTTTGAGCCAAAGTTAAATGTAGTTGATGTGTCTTGCCAAGACTGGTGTGCCCAAATGCCGTGAGGTYAAGCAAGGATGTTGCAAATAACTCCCAATCACACTTTACCAGTTTGCTACTTTAAGAACTACCAGATATTCAGTGCAGAAGGTCTGATCTGACATTATTATTATAGCTCACCCAGGAAAGCACATCAGCATTTTTGCTTTGAAAAATAGCACTGACAACTGTTATAGTTTAATAATTAAAGTCGGGGTGTAATATTACTCTCTCACAAATTAATAAAGCATACCAGAATGGTGAAGTTCCTAAAAAAATAGTTTGTTTAGCAAAACAAAGGATGACAGATTAAATAATTGTAWTTCACAAAGTTAATGGAAAGTTTTCTCTAGGCAGTGGAACAGTGATTCTTCAGCAAAATTGCTTGCATAAACATATTTGGGAAAAGTCTATGAGGTTTTCCCATAAATTTGGCTTACAGGAATTGGTTTTGAAAGATTCTCACTTCAGTGGGGATTTTGCCRAATGTTAGTACAGCAAAATCCAGTGCTGTGTTAAGGCATTTAGGGATCTGTAATGAAAAGTTTAAATAAGATTTAGCTAATGATGTAAATCACCAGTTTCAGTGAGCCTTGGCTTTGCGATGCTTTGGCTTTAAGTCAGAAAAGCTGTCCAAAGAGCCTGAAATAAAACAATTCTTGTTTCCCTAGTGATCCTCACATTCCTAAAACAGCTATGAGAATCTGTAAGTACTTCCCCTTTGGAACCATTTTACCCTTGAGGCAAGGTGTTTCAAGAGAGCATAGCAGTCCTAAAGAAGCAGTTTGGACAATTCCACTTAAACACTGAGCAGAGAAAGCAGTTAGGTAAGGGAGGGGCAGATTATGGTTCAAATCTGAACAGGAAATGGGATTTCCCTACACACAATCTGTGTTTTTTTTCAGAATGCTCCAGACCCAAAAGACCCACATCAGGGTTATCTCTTTTTTTTACTCAAAACAGGAAAATGTAATGGAACTGACTGTGATGCAAAATATTATTAGTGTGGCACTGGCCWCTTGCAACAAAAAATACTAAGGCTYAACWCAGGAATTTCTTCCACGGGTGCTGCAATCCTGGTTGATAGCTTCCCAAACTTCAGAGAACAGACAGGGGAGGAGGGAGAGCAAACAATACAGACTACTGCGATGAGAGCACTAGTCAAGTAACAAGCAGGCCAGGAACAAGGTCTTCTTTTAAAAATACCTGGGAGCAGATCACTATTTACAAGAGAAAAACATTCCTTCACTGATTTTACATGACCTGATCTTGAACATTTTTGAGTTATCTAAAAAACCTAAATGGAATAAAGATTTTTTTTCATGTGAATCAAAAAAGAATACGAGCGTCCCTTGCAGGGAAGCTCTGCTCTCCAACAGGCATTCTGCACACTGCACCAGYAGTACTGCTACCCCAGACACCCACTGATGGGCAAGAGAATGTATTTCATTTTGATATTGCTTCTGGAGGCATGGAGGTTGTGCTGAGGTTTGATTTTAGTGCCAGCTTTGGGGTATGTTTGTTTTACTCTTCACAGTCAGCAGAACCTGGCAAAAAAATTGCCTTAAACCAGTTCAACCAATTTCAGATTATTTGAAACGCACACTTTATGAAAAAATGTCTTCTACGTGATATTAAATGGATACATGGGCATTAAATCCATATCCTTAGTCTTAAATTCAAATTATTATGACTTAGTGCAGTGACATTAAGGAATCTCAGACAAGGAAAGAATTAAAAGAAGATAAACAACAGACTTTAGCCTTAACTGCATTTTCTGTGCCCAGTTCATATAAGGATTAAAAATGCCTCAGACAACTCATAAGGGATGTAGCATAAAATTGTAGTGTGCAGTTTTCTGAAACAGGCACAAGAGCTCAACACACTGGAGCTAATTTCTGTGTCAACTTTCATTCCATACAGATTAGTGCCATTTTGCACAGCTGAAACACCAACACCATGCAGTGCCATACATACATAATTTTCTCAAGCTTCCAGTAATATGAACTTGCTGCAGAAACTACAGCTTCTCATTATCAGATACAAGTTACTCTATGAGTGTGTTTTTTACTAATTAAAAGGCTCAAGTATTTTCAATGGGTATTTTTTTTTCAATCTAGTGAGTCTTTCAATACTGCGCAAACTTGCATGTCAGAAATACATGCAGGAGCTCAACTACCAGTCTAGATTTGCATTTTACATCCCCATGAGAAAAAAAAATCCCGTTTTCCCTGCCTTCTGGTAGCATTCCTTCCTTTATTAATTATTGAATCAAGACCTTARTAATGTTAACATCAGGATTCACCACTGTCACATGCTTGCACTTGCTAAGAAGGGTTTTTTCTTCACCTTCTTAATGGAATGTAGAGGCCAYGCTTAAGGAATGTGATTCAAGTGAGACTATTTTGCAACCTTTGTGAAAAAGAAAATTCCACACTTTCTTCAAGGTTTTGCAAAAAYGGACTCATAACACTTTTCAGCATCAACAGATCTCCACAGGATTATTTTAAGTCATTATTTAAGTCATACATTTGTAGGTAATTGATGCTGACAATAAGACTTTCAGAGCTTTAAACCTGAACCAGTTCTTCCTGGTGAAACCTCTAATTTTGGTTTGAATACAGCAGGCCTATGCTCTCACTTGCTAATTATWGTCCTACGGGCTTTCTTCCCTTTTAAATGGCCTTCCTTTCTCTTCCTATTGAGCCCATTTCTGTTCWCTTTAGTTATAATCACAAAGTTTATTATGATTATAATCATAATAAACCAAGCTACTCTTCATTTGTGCATGGTCCAGTTGTCTCCCCAGCCTCTAAGGAATGAACCTTGTTCCAGTACCCCATTTCATGCTTTCAGACCCCAGGTCACAATCTGGTGTGCAGCATGGGACTCACCTCACTCTCACTGCAAGAAATGGAGCAGGCAAGGGGCCAAGAGCTGGAAGAGGGCTGACTCAGCTCTCTTCCCCTCCCTGACCCACCCAGGCTGCTGCTGCCTTAACTTGCTTACTACCACATGTGAGAAGATAAACAGAATTCCAGATCCACAACAAAATTCACACCAGAGCACTTTGATGACTCCTTGTACTTGGTCTCCAGGCAATTGCATGAAATAACAGCCTCGGGCCCCTGTGAGACTATCATCATTTAAGAGGCTGATAAAAGAGCTTCTGCATTTGTTCTCATATGTCTWGGTGAAATGAGTAGGGCAGAGCAGCCACCAAAGACAGACTTAGAGCAAGTCAGGCTCTTCTCCTATTTGCAGTTCTGAGACCCATGAACAAATACCACAAGACATGCCAAAAAAGTATTTTGCAGGCAACACTACAGCTCTGGGGCAAAAATTACTTTCTAACTCAAGTGAAAAGTGCTGGTGTTGTATATCCCCCWGCTGAGGCATGAAAGCACTAGAAGATAAAAAATACTTGGGGTGCAAGATRTAACTTATTTTAGGGTTTTTTAAGTTATTTGAAATAACAGTAGCTGAATTATATGAACACATATTCATTTATTAAATCACATTTTGAAATGCTTCTTGATTTGAACCAGCTCACTTATGGACTACCACACAATTCAGTTTAAGTGAAGTCCCACTTATTTATTTTATAGCGTTAGGCATTGTAGGGTAGCACAAACATGCTAGTACTGCAAAAATCCTGATAGAGGAGATGGAAGTCTGAAGTGTGTCTTTCTATAATGGGTGTTGATCACCTGTGCTCCATCTTTCACTCAGCTCTTGTGTGTAGTCTCTTAATAGGATTTGGCTTAAAATCAAAAAACCTAAACAATAGTCTTGGTACCACTGAAAGTCTGCCAAGATATATCTGAGTTGCAAAACACTGGCTTTGAAGTCTTTTTGAGGAGGGTGAAAATAGAAAGGGAGATTAAATTGCTGAATTTTTTATCCATTACCGATTCTAAAAGCCTTTCTAATAAATTTGAGATATTCTAGTCAGACAACTGCTAATGTTTTGATCACAACTTTATCAATTTTAAAAGCAWCTTTACCATCCTCAGTCAAACTGAAAATCAGAAATACTCTGAAATGCATCACAGCTCATATTTCTGTCAACAAATAGCCCAGAAAAGCAAAGACCATCTTACCTTCTAGTGAAAGTAGTCTSTAAGACAATAATATCACAAGCTCCAAAGGATATAAAAATCAGCAAGCACCTTGTTATCATAATGATTCYTTGTATTATGAAAAATAGCACGCTGCTACAATTGACAGGCAACTCTGCCAAATAGAAGCAGGTGTGACAGGTGAGCTTTCCARTGAAAGAAAAATTCATGGTATAGAGTCGGAACATATTAAGTGCAATTTGCCTGTAACTACATATTTGCCATTATGAAGTGCTGAACCGCAYGGAGACAAGCTCCACAAATGTTGGGCTCTCAAGGGGCAACTCAGTTTTAAAAACTATTGTTAAATAGCTCATTGAGAGAAAACTTCCATCAGCTTTAATTATTCTGACCACCCGAAACCTTGAAACAATCTGAGCACTGAATATTTGTTCCCCTATTCAAGGAACAACTTGAAAATCACAAACAATGTCCCCATGTGGTGACATCTGTCATAAGAAACTGATAGTATTACTATAAAAAAAGCAGCATTTCATGTTCCATTTTACTTAAAGCGTCTCTAACCTACACCTCAGTGAAAAGAAAACTTGATGGACAATAAGTGTTGCAAACTCATATCTCACTATCTGGTCTCTAATGTCACAAAGATTTGCAAAGACATTTCCAAAACTCTTGAGATACAGTGCATGTCCAGCACAATAAACAGGAGAATATGCTTTAATATCCCACTCCATCCACACCATGGTGGATGGTGACAAAACTGTCCAATCTGTGACAGACAGGACAAATCCCCATTCACTGATCTTAATATCCTTAATTGGCTGAGCTTCTTGTGAAGCAGTAACACAAGCTGAGTACAAGAGCTGACAAACAGCTAACTGGAAGCACTTTTTTCTAAGAAGTATATTATTAAATCAACTAATAAAATTCATTGCCAATTACTCATAGAGCTATGTATTACATATGCAAAAAGGTATTAATGTAACATAATCTAGCCACCTGTTACCACACAGAGGAATATCTACATTTAGGAATACCCACATTAAATCAGACTTTGGATGAAAAAAAGAAGTATGTTGATGCATTTTGTTTATCCTTTAAACTGTTTTTACTTTGTGCTTTTAAAACAAAAAAAGTGTATATTTCTTCCTCAAACGATTTACAATCCCATTATTCTCAATTTCTTCTCATCATTTCCTTTTGCACCCACTAGAATCCCACAAAATAATCTTAGCCAGGAGAACTTGCATCAGTCACCTGAYAAATATCTTTGACAAGCCATTGAGCATTCTGTTAAGTAGGTGGAATCAAAACCTGAACTCTACACAACAGGTACATCAGAGATAATGTTTTGATATGAATAGACTTAGAACCTGAACCTTTAAAAAGGTAGACAACAATAACCATAAATCAAAAGCTTCTCAAGATAAAGACTTAGGAGAATTTATGTGTAAAGAGCCTGGACAGGGAATACAAAGTTAAAACAACAGAAAGTTCAGGTATCTGAGTAGACTTACAGAATTTCACTTTCTTGCTAGAGTAGGTTGAGGTTTTTTCATTAGGTGCAAATACCATTTCATTACCACCTCTTTTTGTAATCATCAGAAATAATTCACAATATAGGAAAGCCATAAAAAAAAATCACATTCCAGGAGGTAACACGGACTTCCCTCAATTAAATTCAATGTTCTTCAACTCATACAGCATTCTTTATCGTCATTCTTTAYCTTTAAATAACAAGAAAAACTGAGATTTTAGGAGTACTCACCACCATCTTCAACCATGAAATGAAAGATGTCACTGGTGGCATTGTCACCCGCACGTAAAATATAGCATATCTTCATATCATCAAYATCAGCTGGAAAGAGTCAGGAAAAATAGATTTTATTTTAAATTATGAATGTAAGAAACTGTTTTCATAGAAAAAGTTGACATGTATCAAATAGTTTAGCTACAACAGGAGAGAAGTCAAGGTTCTACAAAAGAATTGAGGAATTTCAGTATTAACAATGTTGAAGTTTTACAGATGTCATTAATTCTCCCCCCCCTTTACTTCCCTCTTTCCAGTGCCCTTTTTTTTTTAAGCTGTATTTACAAAAAGAACTGAAACAAAATTTAAAAACAAGGGCTTGACACTCAGAATTATTTCATATTTTTAGTGGTCCATTTTCTTAAACAGAGCTGTAGCTCCACAAGGATATTGATATTGATTCTGTCATTCTTCAACCTGCAAAGTACTGTAGAGGATATGTACAGTGATTGACTGTTTTAAGAACCCAAATAGATGCAACTAAAGTAAACAAGATTTCAGTAAGAAATCAAGTAAGTAGACAAGATTCCAGTAAGAAAAAAAAAAAAACAACTGTTGTACAAATTTGAACCATCAATTGCAGTAAAGTATGTAAAAGGTAATGTTAAAATTGTTTTCTAAAATTGTTTTTTCCATTTTCCTTGAGTAATGATAAGAAACATGTAATACAAAGAAGCTAACTTTTGTCACATTCTTTGAATTACTGCTGTCGGTAAAAACTCAGGTCTGATAACTCAAGAAAAACTGTTAGAAATAAACAGCATTAAAGTGGAGTTCAAGTACCACACAAGTTCTCCTCTGATGTTAGGGTGGATGGATGAGTAAAAAGAAGCCAAAAGCACTTTTGTTAGAGCTGCACAAAATCTTCAGTCCCAAAAGTAACCAGAAATCTTCAAGGGCAAACAAGTTAAGAGCATTATCAGCAAATATATGTAACTGAAGAATCTCTTCCATAAATGTTTGAAAGTTAAAGATCAAAAATTCATGGGGCTGCAAAGAGGATGCAAACAAATACTTCTACATGCCAGTGGAGCAAATAAATCATTCATCCYGCAAGCATGCAAGGACTCAGCCCTGCTCATGTGGGAAGCCTTATCAAAATCCASAGCTCCAGCATACATAAAGATAAGAACTTGAACCAGTGTTTGCAGGACTAGGACCACCTCATAAGAAAAAAGGCCACTTGTCATCCAAACACCTTAATTTTGTCAAAATAATTACAGAGAATGACCTGTTTTCTGTTTTTTAAGAACAGACAGAGTCCCTTGAGCATGTCTATGCTTTCCCTCTACAGCTGAACAGGTTGTGCTAGTTATATCAAAACTTGCCTAGTTATAAGCACAATTAATTACTGTGCAACTACAGTGCCTGATAAAATTAATTTTATGTTGGAATTCTCCAACATAACTTTGAAATATATCCAACATAATTTTCTATTTTAAAAAATATGTATTCTCTCTACATATATAAGGCAGAAAGTGTGCTCTAAACAATTGCTCTGCCCTCTTTCAGTTACAGGCAATCTGAGAAACCCGACTGCTCAYGCTGCTTGTGCACAACGAATCTTGTTACGTTACTCAAAGGGGTCAGGCTGCCTGCTCATACAATCACAGGCACAAATCCAAGAAATGGTAGTTCAAGGATGGACTTCAYAAACTAGCAAGCAGCCCTCAAAATTTTCTTTCATGGGACCCTGAAGAGCCTCATTTSACTTCAAAGCTGCCCAAATGACCCTAGAGGTTCCTTCCAACATAAACTGGAAGACACCAACTGAATTTTACAAGCCCCATAGGAACCCACACATGTTGATGAAACTGGAACTATTCAGCATTTTGAAAGAGGCACATGGCAGGATAAGAGGCCTAAAGAGAGGGGAAGATCAAAATATAAAGGGTGTAACAGCAGGTCCAATAGTCAGGCTTCCCAAAGTCCATTGCAAAATCTGCACTTATACTGGGATCATAATAAATATGACAGAAGAGGGTCTTGTATATTTCTGCCCTGAACATTAGACAATTATTTGTCTCAGTGTAGCATAAACATGACCTTCTCAAAGGCCAGTATTATTGAAGAAAAGTGTATTTCTTAAAAACACCCTTCAACTCAACACAAATTAAGAGTGCTTGTGCTAGTACTGTCAGGGAAYTTGTGAAGTTACACCACTTTCTGGGGCTCCTTGCTAGCTTTAAAATATTTTTTTCTCAAGGGTTGCATGTTTCTTACCTAGCTTGGGCAACCCCAGGATATTAAGATAGCCTGAATGGAGACCAGTGAGCATGCCACACGATTGGACTGCCAACTCAAAGCCAAGTAACAACTTCATTTTGGCCATCAGACAAATGGATGCCTGGCCACATGGCACAAGAGAGAATGGAATATATACCTCTCCCTCAAAAGGAAATGGGWTATCACTGTGCTATGCAGTAGTATGCTTTCAAGGAATACCTATTCAATAGTTCTACATTCTTCAATGCAAGACAAAAGTAAGTGATAACCTGTTTATTTGCTCACTCCCATTCTCTTTTGTTCTCACTTACCCTGACAGCACTCTCAGTATTACTCGCAGTTCACTACTGAAGCCTTACATTTAAGYAGCTGTGGTGGTTCCCAAAGCCTGGACACAGTTTGGTCTGTTCTCATCCTCTCTTTTTGCACTAGCACTGCAAAACTTAAAGACACTCCAGCCATTGGAAAGTTCATCAGGCCAGTTTGAAAGATTTAGTACATCTAGCAAGAACATTGCTGCAGACAAGACTGTAACATGGGTATGTACCAGTCTGGGCTCTGTGAAATGAAATACAACAAATTGCAAGAGTTCACCTCGAGCCTTTTCACCTACACAGCCCAGCCTGCCTGAGCCCCTTTAACTTTGAGTATCCGTGCTGTTGGTGCTGTCTGCTCCTTCCACAGCTGCAAAAGGCTGCAAACYCCCCTAATTTCACTGTTAATTAACTAGCCATTAAGTCATTTCAAAGTAACATGGAAAATTCTCCAGAGAACAGCTAATGCTCCCATTTCAATTAAAATTACTTTGCAGCCTTGGGTTGAGGCTTTATTTCAGAATACATGGCACATGTGGCTTTTGCCCTATTTATACCACCTAATATTTTAGTTCCATGTAAAAAGTAAGTACCACTGACATAATTTAAAAATGTTTGCATTACCTTTTAATTTACCACAAACACTTTGTGGTAAAGATTTGTGTAATTAAGGCAACAAATGCCTCATAATATATCATTTTCCCCCAGTTGGGAAATGCTTTTGCTTTTTCAGTAAGGTGTGCTCAGACTGTATAGCAACTGAAACCCTAGCCATGGTATGGCCATYAGTTAATAATAGCTTGGCCACTTCCACAGAATTTTCTAAATAAAACTGGTTAAAGAAAGCACTGTGTCTAAATAYGTACAGCCCAATTCTGTTATCCAGAGTTTTATCACTATCACTGATAGAAAGTGCAAATCACAGTTATTTGGACTGAGGTCTCCAAAGGAARAGGCCCCTTTATCCAGTGTTTATCCAGCAGACCATATTTCCTGTTTAAAGCTGTTATAAAAAATAAAGAGATGTAAAAAAATTATGAAGCCATTATAAATAAGATCATAGTTGGAAARCTTCTCCCATCAATTATTATAGAGTTTAGCATGAAAAACAATGTTTCCAGTGATTTAAAGAAAACACATGAAGCATTGTAGTACCTTGGGTGAACTGGCTGATGCTATGATTGCCTTTCCCCAGGTGGATCAGGAAGCCATGGCGTGGACCCTCTGTGATTCTGATCTTAAGAGTARCATGTAAACTGTCCCTGTCTTCCACTTTGAGCACTTTGTTGGTAATCAGAAACCCGACGTGACCTGTGGCCAGAAGACGGAGAGTCTGAGCACCCTTATTTCTTACAACTTGAGGTATGCTGTTGTCCACAGCCATTATTCGAATCTTCATAGTCTGAGGTTTCCTTGTTTCAAACACAGTGTTGGGAAAGACATAGAAATCAGTATGAGTGCCATCTGTAACAGTGAAAGAGAAACTATCCTCAACTGATTCTGTGCCATCATGTTTGTAGCTGATTAGATTTTCATTCAGATCTTGTTTAGTGAAGGTAGTGACTGGTTTGGAGTTATTGAACATGATCTGACCATGAACTGGTACTTGAGTGATGATAAATTTTAGCAGTGCATCAGGTGTGTCTCTGTCCTCTGCAGTCAGTTCAAATGGGGTTATAAGTTTGTATTCATTTTCACTCACCACCAGGTTATGGATTGTGACAACAGGTTTCTTGTTGTCTACATCACTGATAGAAATTCTGAAAGTACGAAATACAGGGTTATAGCCATCAGTCACCTCAAACTCAAAGCTGTCCATTTTYACCTCATCTTCTGAAGTATGAATGTAATAGACTTTATTGCCTGCTAATAGGAGTTGAGTGAAAGTGGAGATGGGTACCCCAGGCTGATCTGTGCATTCAAGATGACCACGAACAGGTGGTCTAGTGATAGTGAAAACTAAGTTTTCGTCTGGACTATTCAGGTCACTGGTACTAAGCAAATCAGTAGTAAGGGTTACCTTCCCTCCTTCCTTCAGAGAAACTCCTTTGCTGATGACATCTGGGAAGACAATATCAATGCTGCCTATTGTCACATAAAAGTAGCGGTCAATGAGAGGATTTATTCCATCTGTCACATCAAACTTGATAAGATCACGAACTCCTTGTTGGCCAAAATGCGCATATCGAATCAAATTTCTATCCACTTCATCTTGGGTGAAGTTCATTCCCAGGGTGATATTTTCAACTTCACCTGAAGGCTTTATTCTCTGCACAAGGCCTTGTCCTGGCCCGTAACTTATAACGTATGTCAAGGTTTTGTCTTCAGAGTCAAGATCAGTAGCCTTCAGTATTCTGTTAGTAATAGTTCTAGTTTCCCCCATTTCAATCTCCAAGCCATCATTGATGGCCATTCTGGGTGTCTCATCATCTACAGGAATTACCATGATGGGTACCATTTTCCTGACCATGTGTTTACCATCTGTGAGTTGCACCTCAAAACTGTCCGCCCTTGTCTCAGAGTCATCGTGTTCATAGAGAATGTTGGAGCTCTCCATTATCTGATCCAAGGTGAAGCTCTCCACTAAGACAGTTCCATTGACCAACTGGTTCACAATGTGGCCGTGCCTGGGAAGCCTGGTGATTGTGAATGTTAACTCATCAGCAGGGACATCTGCATCCACTGCATTAAGGATAGGGGTATCGACAACCAGGCTCATGCCTTCCATCACAACAAACTCTCGCATAAAGATTTCGGGCTCTTCGTCATTGATCGGCACAATAACGATGGGGAAGAAGTGTCTCTGAGAAAAGTTAATGCCATCAGAACAGCGCAAAGCAAACCTGTCTTCAACAGGCTCTACACCCTTATGTATACTTTGGAYATAAAAGATATGCCCTTGACGGAGATCCTGCAAGGTAAAAGCACTTATAGCTACACCTGCCCTGGATTTTTCAGAYCCTGGGGCAGGAGAGATGTTCTCTACATAGCCAGATGTGGGCTGAGCAACAATTGTGCACAGTATATCGTCACTAGGAGTATCCACATCTTCAGCCCTGAGGTGAGCAAGAGTAATGACCCGTTTGTCACCTTCCGTCACCATGAACTGCTCCCCCACAAAAATCTCTGSAGCTTGATTGTCAACAGGAAGAATGGTCACCAAGACTGAAACTCCATGAACAACGTTGCCTCTGACACGCCACTTCTCAGAGAGGTTGGACAAGGTGAGGTTGAAGGCATCCTCCTTGGGCAGAAGGCCTATTTCGCCACCAGTGTGAGCATACACCACCGCACCATCCAGCAGATCTCTCTGGGAAAATCTCTCAGCAGGCACCCCTTGAACCAGGATGCTCCCATGCTGAGGAGGACCCTCTACAATGAAGGTCAACATTAAGTCATCTGCGTCCTCATGCGTGCCCTGAATGATATTAGCAGTGATTTCAGCAGCGCCATTCTCCAGCAGGTCTAGGTAGGAACCAAGAGTGCCTGGAGGCAATCGTAGTGTAGGAACCTCATCATCAACTGGGTGCACACTCATTTTCAGYGTGATAGGCACAAAATGAACCCCATCACTCACATCAAGCCTGCAGGTATCACTGTTGGTCTCAGCTCCACTGTGAACATACACCACCCTCCCTTGTCTGATATCCTCCAGGCCGAAGATACCTCCTGGAACCAGACTGTACCCAGAGAGCTGCAACTGGCCATACCGAGGAGCCTGGGTCAGGATAAATCTGAGACGCGCAAGTTCAGTGTCCGTGTCACTGGCATCCAGCTCAGCTGGACTAAGGACATGGCTTCCTCCCCCAGGCAAAGCGAAGCCAGTATTAGTGATTTCAGGRGGCTGGTTATCCACAGGCTGCAGGTAGATGGTGAAAGTCCCTTTGGCGGCATTGCCAGCYGCATCTTGCACTTGATACTGAAACTGAATCAAATGAGGGGCCACCCCCAGCTCTTCCTGTGGGGGGCGGTACGAGATCTTGTGGTGGTTGATCTGGGCTTGGGTGAAGTGCGTAACTTCCACAGAGTGATCCTCAGTCAGCACGAGGGATCCATAAACTTGGGGAGGGTGGTTGGAGTCAGTGTCAGTGGGGGGCTGGATTACCGTGTAGCGAAGTTCACGGTCACCTGAGTCCTGATCTGTGTAACACAAGTGCTTCCTCCGCAGGGGCGTCACCTGCTGCTCTGCAACTATTAAGTGCAGGCTGCTGCTACTGTGCAGCTCTGGGGCTAATCTGTCCACAGGATGTACCCTGATCACAAAAGTCTGTGGTCCAGAGCGGTTGGGTGGGTCATTGTCRTCCTGGACTCTAAAGATGAACTGGTCCAACACAACCCCAGGGCCAGGGCTGTGAGCCCCAAAGTGGTGGTAATAGAGACGCCCTTCCACAATGTCCTGTTGCAACCACTCTCCCACTGGCTTTTCATAGATGAGGGAGCTCCCTGATACACCTGGCACCCTCCTCCAAGAAAAGCCCTCCTCTTCTTCCTCCTCTTCCCAGCCAGGAGGTGGTTGTGCTTGACGGAGTAGGAGCTGCCCGGCCATGGGGCCAGATTCCACTGTGAAGAGCAGAATGGCATCCTGCGAGTCTATGTCAGTGGCACTAAGAGCACGGGTGCTGATGGGCACTGTTTCACCCTCAGCCATGGCAAGCCCTGTGTTAGCATTAAGAAGGGGTGGCTGGTCATCAGTAGGCACCAGGGTAATGGGGAAAAGGAACTCAACACGGTGRCGAGAGCCACCATCTTCCAGCCGCAGCACCAGGTTGTCGCTGAGTGGAGACTCGCTGCCATCATGCTGGTAAATGACCCGACCTGCTGCCAGCTCAGCCACTGTGAAGTGCTTACGAGGGGCAGCAGGTCCTGGGGTGTCCCCCAGGAGAGTGAGATGGCCGTGCCTCAGCCCGGCCACCACGCTCACCCGCACCTGCTCAAGATCATCCTCATCACTGACCACCAGGTTGGGGCTGGGCCCTGGGCCCGAGAGAGGCCGTGACTGCCCCTCATAGAGCATGAGGCCAGTGTTGCGGGTCACCACAGGTGCCAGGGTGTTCATGGGCTTCACCACAATGACGAAGGCAAAGGGCTCTGAGGCAGCACCTTCTGGGTCCAACACCTCCAGTTCAAGCTCAAAGAGCCGCTCCTGATTAGAGTCCTCCACAGGTGGCTGATAGGCAATGCGCAGCTCCCGCACATCCCGCTGGCTGAAAGAGGTGACAGGCAAGCTCCGGTCGTCTGTGCTGACCATGTGGCCTTGGCCAGGGCCAAAGGGAGAAGTGATGTTGAAGAGCAGCACATCGGGCGGTGACTCGGCATCCTCAGCTGACAGCATGTCAGGCGTCAGGGCAGTGAGCACAAACTGGTCCACCTCCATCATTAGCATGGCCAAGAAGCTGGGTTTGGGGGCCACGTTCTCAGTCCCGGCGCGGATCCGCACCAGCACCTGGAAGTACTCGCGCTTCAGCAGCGCCCCGCCGCCCGCCGCCTCCCGCAGCTCGGCCACCAGCGGCACCAGGTCGCGGTTCGGGGAGCCGCCGGCGGCCGTGTGCCGGTAGCGCAGCCCCAGGCGCAGGAACTCCTCGCAGTCCCACATGGAGGAAGGCACCGGGCCGCCCCCCGCCGCTTCCCCGCCCCCGCCCGCTGTGGCCGGATAGTTGAGGATCTCTCCGTAGCGGGGCAGCCCGGCCAGCAGCGGCAGCARCCCCACCCGGCAGCGCTGCCGGCCCGGCTCGAAGACGAACTCCAGGCTGCGGGCGTCCAGCGGGTTGCTGGTGCCCCGCAGGCGCTCCACGGTGAGGGGCAGRTTGCGGGTGACGATCTCCAGCTGGGTGAAGAGCACCTCCACCTCCAGCACCAGGGGCAGCACCAGGGCGCGGCTCGGCGAGTCGTAGCGCAGCTGCAGGCGGACACGGTCCCGGGCGGGGCTGCGGCCGCCCAGGTGCGAGTACTGCACCTCGTGGGCTCCATAGTCGCAGGGGAAGCGCCGGGGGCTCAGGCGGCCCGGGCGCTGCCACAGCGGGTCCTCGTCCAGCACGGTGAGGTAGCAGCGGTCACCCGGCTGCACCTGCAGCACCAGGTCCCGCGCGGGGTCCAGCCAGGCGGAGCGGCCCAGGGGCACCCGCAGCCCGCGGTTGGCCACTACCACGGGGGCCGCCTCCGGAGACCACGGCGAGGAAACCGCGGCGCTGCTGCTTGGCGGCGGCTCCGCCGCCCCAGCACAGGCGCAGGCGGCCAGCAGCAGCAGCAAGCCGGCCGGAAGCCGCCGCGGCCCGGCGGACAGAGCCTGCATCGTCCTTGCTGGCGGAGCGAAGCGTCGGGAGCCTGCGGCAGCGGCCGAATCGCGGCCCCACTCCTACGGCCGGCGCGGCGCCKCTCACCCCGCGCACACGCTGCGCTCTGAGCGTGGCGCGCTCCGCTCCTGAGGGGAGCCCCGCGGCCCGGGGAGCCCCGCCCCCTCTCCGAATGGCCAATAGCCACCCGCGGGGGGCGAAGCCTCCACGCGCCACTGGACAGAGCCGTGTGCCAATCATGCAAGTGACGAGAGGGCGGGATCCCTCTCCGTGCCTCCTTCCCGCGGCMGCCCAACAGGTTGCGGAGGGGAAGGCGTCGGGAGAGCGCCGGAGTCAGCCTTGGCTGTGTGGGAATGGGGAGATGGTGGGCACGGATCTCTCTGCTGGCGGCAGCCGCAGCGGGAAGGGAGCCCTCGTGTCGGCGGGAGGGCGGCGCTGCTTTCCCGCAGCGGAGGAGCGCACCTCCGCCAGCCCCGGGAGCAGCGGGAGCGCACCGCCGCCCCCTGCGCTGAGCTTCCCCTCTCCCGCCTGGCTCCCGGGGCACAACTAAAGCTGGGCTGTTGCCGGCTCTCCGCCGGGCACTGCTCGGGGTTCCCCCTGCCCAGGTGGGCGCGGGACGGCGGCGGTGCTGCCCCAGAGCCGAGACCCGATGACGGGGAACGGGGGCCGACAACAGTGCCCAAAGGAAAACGGGACGGGTCACACGAGAGGACGCGCTCCGGGTGTGCAGCGGATCCGCCTGCGGCCACCGCGGTTCTGCGTGCCACAAAGAATATTGGATAGGTATCTCCGGCGCAAAACACATCTGTTGGTACCGGTTCGTGGCCCGTGTCACTCGTCSGAGGYGACGAGTCACAGCAGCGGGTGAATGAAAGCCTCACGGTGTTTCTGCCACCTTGTGMCTGCAGTTGAAAAGCGCATTAATGAGAGYTCGAACTTGRAGTTCCTTGCCTTTTAARATTCCCGACCGCAGGCRCTGAATTTTGATTCACCATCTCTCRCAGTTTCAATGTGTTTCACACATTATTTCTTATTTATGAAATGTGATCCGCAGTCTGGTTTAAAAAAGTTTTCTGACAAAGCAAAAAATACGACAAAGGGACATATTCAAAGGCAGCACAAGGTTGTTTCAGAATTTGAGTAATGTTTTGATTCCTTCTTTTAAAATGATGTTTTACACTACCCTTCAGTGGTGGAGAAACAAATTATGACGTGCGATCTTGTTACTCTATGGAAAGACTTGAGTTTGGGATTTGAATTTTGCACATGTGGGTGCAGTACCCTACATTCACACTAAAGTATTCTTTCTAATAAATAATTCAGCTTGCTTTGGGGTAGGGRGACATCAGTAGACATCTGCATCCAGTTCTACAACACTGGATCATTTTAATTTGTGAGATACTTTTATACTGTGTTACTCACATACCTGTGGAATACTGCTGAAAGCTATTTTATTTAGTAAGTTTATRTGATACACTTAAGGACTTGGATGCTGCTGCAGGGGTTGATAATTCTAGTAGTTAAGCAACTAGCAAGTTAAGCAACACTAATACCATTTGTCTACCATTATGAGATATTCACCCCAGATTTCAGTAATGAGTGTCTTATTGTGTAAGATTCAAAGAAAAAGATTTCGATTGAGTCCCAGAACGAAGGCATTCCAATTTTTGAGATATTTGGCTGCTTCCGGAAAAAAACAAATCAAAAAGTAGTAAAGGGATAGAGTTGCCCCATGCCTAACACAGAAATTTCTTATTTTCAATGGATACTGGTTCTTTGACCTCTGTTATCTCCATCACCAAGTAGTAAATCACTGTGTACAAGCAGCAGAGGTCCTCTTTATTTTTAGGAGTTGCTGATGTCAAACAAGTCAGTGAGCTCTTGTGCCACAGTCCAAGTACAAAATGCAAGACTCGCTTTATTTGTCCTTCTTTTCACAGCACAACATAAAYAAAAAAGCTCCAGATTATTGAATAGATGAGAATTTTGAAAGTATTTTTCTTGGCTTGTGCCAACACTTGTGTTAAAGTTGTACTTGAAGAAAATTCATATTGGCTAAGTTCTAATATAATGATATAAATGTAAATCCAAAGTGTTTTCTTACCAATTATTCCTGAACTTAGCATGACAAATCAGAATTGGACCTAATAACAAGTCCATTGATCTTTTATAATAAATTTTTAATGAACAAAGGAACTTGTATTTGGCCAGGGAAAAAAACTAATATATATAACTTTTCATTAAATTTGCAGTTTCGCTATACTAATAAACTTTATTTCCAAGTCTAAATAGAAACAGCTTTAAGATAAAGAAGACCTCCTCATTTAACACAGGCATTAATAAATAAACAAACATGTGCTCTGAAAATCTAGTGATGAATATTTCCTCTAAAATAAATCTGTATTTTAAAACATTTGTTTATATAAAAAATTGTGCAAATATATTCTAATTTTCAATGCAGCCCTTCCTGAAGGCATCTGGCTTCTGCTTTTTATGATGGATCACAGATGTATATTTCTTATTGAAATCTATGCAACTCACAGTCCTGTGTAAAACAGAAATTTATTGCTCTCCAAGGCTTCATTCAAATGTATAGTTATCAAAGAGTGCCCTCTGTTGATATGGCATAATCTTAACTTCTAAACAGTTGCGAAGCCTRATTTTTGTTGTTGCATTACTTTTTCTTAGCTGTTTTGTGCTAAATTGTGTAAAAAATTCCAGATATGCTTTTCAAATAAGTTAGTAAAAATGAAATAATTTTGATTGTTAAATACAGGTAGTGGAAGCTAAATATGGCATACAAACGTCAGGGGTTTTAGCGTTTTCCAGCTGTRTGAGTATTTAATAACTTATAAGTGCAAAAAAATTTGTCATCTCTTACCAATGTGTATTTACTCTTGCCAAGGCAATTAGGAGAGCAGGAGAAGAGGATGGAAACAGCAAGTGGGATTCATGGGAGCATTTTAATACTTAATTGGTTATGTAAATAATTTTGCTCTTAMAATTCAACTCTGATGGCCATGTAGAAGGAAGGTGTACAGTATCTATTGCGCCTCAGAGAAAATGTCCATCATTCATGGTATATAAAGTAGTTTGGTGTTCAAAGACTGAAGAACAACCCTATATAAATAGTYTGCTGAAATGAAGATAAGAAACTGAAATTTTTAAATCAGCCAGCTGAGAGTGTTTCAGTTCCCTGTTTGTTGCTGTATTTGACCAACAACCTTTCTGTTGCTTCCATACTCTTTTTGTTCTCTTATTTCATTAATGAATTATTACACAAGTGGCTATTTATAAATTATCATAGGTTTATTACCACAGGCATCGGTTTTTGCCTGGGTGTGTGCAAGTGTCTCACTAAATTTTAACTTTCAGTCATCCTTCTCCTGCCRGGTATCTCTAGAGGCACCTGCCTCAAGAGTCCTCCCCAAAATGTTTTTACCTTCACACTCTGTAAATGGGCCATTGACTTGAACCTGTTTTCCATTTCTTTCATGACTTCTGTTTCAGTTCAAATATCTGTTGTCCTGCAGGCAGAGATGTTCATGAAAAGTCCGAAACCACTTAATCTGGCATCCATAGCTTATTTCCCATTGCCTTGTAGTACCAAGTAATGTGGCTGGTTTCTATCAGAATAAGGTTGCATTCCTTGACTAGTGAAACTCACACAGTCTGTTCTCAAAACTGTTTGGTGTTGATGCTGAGTATAGTGCTGGTTTGTACATTTCATGTACCCTTAGTAAATGTGAACACATGACCTAATCAGCATTCACTCCAAAACCCAATCCAAAATCACCCTCCATCTTTCTRAAGTTCTTCTTAGATTTTTTGTTGTAATACCTTGTAATGTTTCCTCTGCTGTTGTCCCAGTAACTGTTTTAACCTGTCTGGCAAGTGTGTTCTGCTCACGCTCCATGTCTCTAGTGCTATTTTTATTTCAGCYTTGGCTCTTTGAAAATCTACTTTTCAAGTCAACTTTCTTCAATCTCCTTCCCAGTTTAGATCTCACCAGAAGCAATGTGTTTTCCTTTAAGTTTTTTTCCCCTGCCTTTTCATCACACTCTTTGTTTCAAAGCCAAATTACAACTTCTTGATCTATTAACAAAGGGAAAAGACTTAATAATTTGCTAGACTAAATAAGTTGTTCCATCAAGCTTCTTTAYCTATGATTTATATCTTCTGTTTGGACTCTGAATTTTTTTTTACGTGATTATGGAATTTATAACTTTATTTTTAAATATACACTGACACAAACATGCATGTTCTTTGATGTGTAATGAAGGCCAAAAAAGACACTAAAAGCAACATAACTGTTAAAAAAAAAATTTAAATACCTTAGGACCCAGAGTCTCTCTCAGATTGCTCTTGGTTAAAATTTGTGAGGGGTTGGAAATCTTGTTGACATGAAGTGGCCAAGTACTGTCACCAGAGACAATGGCAATTTAATCTGATGTGCAATCCAGAATAGGTACTTTTCTGTGGTTATGTATAATGTTAGATATATTTATATAAACTATAATTATATCTGAAATTGTGTATCAACTAGGCATTATTGGTAAAACGTTTCATTCTTGCACAGATGATAAAGGAGATTGAAGAGAAACTTTTTGGAGTAAAAACTGACTGCAGTTTAACATCTTTGTTACTGGCAATATTTGGTTTAATGTTCAGTTTATGATTTTAGGGTTATCCCCTTATAATAAGCAAGGGAAGACTTGTACATAAAAGTAATACCTTTTAATAGATTTAGCAGAAATTGTGATGTGAAAAATAGAAAAGCCTTTGACCACATAAGCCTGTCAGCTTTTGGCCAGCCTGAGAAACAGAGCATTAAGAATATTTGCCCCAAATTAACTTTCTTATTGTAGGTCTATGAAGCAACTTGAGACAGAAGTTTGGCATTTCTTTTTGAATGAAGCTTGCATCTGAAGTTTAATTCAGAAGATGATTTTCCTCCATTGTGGGTTACTGTGGTTAATAATTTTCTATTTTAACTGAAGGATCAGTGGTGAGAAGAGAATGTGTTGTACCAGTACTCACATTATGTTAAGGTGGTTCATTTGAAGAGTCAATCCATTTTTCTCTAGAGGAGTGATCTCAGTGGTTGTGAGACTTTTATAGCATAAGCATATGTCTCAAAACAATTGCAGCAGTATCTAGATAAATGGTACTATCTTTCACATGTATTTTGGATATCTCCTGTTTTTATGGAAGGAGGTACATTTGTCTGTGAGTGAGTTAATTGATGACAATAGTGCAGTAATTTTGCAGCTGACARAGGATTACATTTAGTAAAAATATTTAGAATTATTTTAATTTATCTGAGCCAAGATGTTGATTTTTGCCTATTAATAGAAATCTATCAACTAAATATTTTTATACACACCTGTGCTATAAACATGACATACTGCATATTTTATATAGTATACAGTCATGTTCCACAGCAAAGACTCTTAAACTAGGTCCAGAACTTTAGTCAAACAAGCTGTCAGGTATCTCCAAACTCAATGCTTTTAATAATTCAGGATGCTATGGTGTTTGTTATAAAATGTAACAAAACTCTTTTGAAGAATGATCCTGCTATATTTGTGTTAACCTTGGATAACTATTAAAAAGGCATATCAAAGGCTAAAGAACTTGCAGTTTAATCACTTAAGATTCCCTTCACTGTAATTTTTTCTGTCCTGCTTTCTAAGAGAAATTTTACCTAATCTTTGCAGCTTTGGTTGTCATAACAAAACTATCCCACACATGCATGCAGTTTCATGATATTATAATTCAAGCAGTATCGGTGCCAAATTACATTTTCCTGTGACTATAAACTACTGGCCTTCATGTTAGACAGCCACAGACTGGAAAGTAAATGAGAATTAAGCCTTAAGACTGTGARGAGGACAAGAACCAGCATTCCTCCTCCTTCTTCATATCCAGGTGGTGATGTGAACCACTTGCTACATTTCCTTTCTCCACAAAGATTTCCCTAAGTTAGCCAATGTTAATTTCACTCCTATTTTGCACACAGCTGGAATAAATACACAGACATACTAACCTTTTGGGTCTGATACTGTGGCTTCCATTCAAGTAAACCTCATATTGTCTTCAGTGAGTTTTGCCAAGGTAAGGATCATGGGCAGTTTAAAATATGATAGATGAGGATTTTATTAATATGTAAGTCAGAGGTGTCTGTTCACCTGGATGCCTATTAAAATCAGGCTCTTTTGTAATGCTGCAAGTTGATTTCCAGACGTTTCTGTAAAATTGTTTCAAACAAGTTCTCCAGATCTTTCATCAATTAGTGTTAATATACGTTATGGAATGGGAGCTATTCTGGAGCAACAGCTATTAAACCACTAGGTCAARCTGATTTGGCCTTGCCAGGATTGCAGGTGTTTATCACAGACAAAATATGGGGGTTAGCAAGTAAGAATCCCAATTTCAGGTTTCACTACATTTTAGAGGAAAGATTTKTGAAGGTATGGATAGGTATTTAGCGCCTAACTTCATCTTTCAAGCGACGTAGACATTAACTGGAAGCCAAAGAACAGCTGGGATTTGTGTCTGGAGAAAAATATTTGCAGCACCACCAAGGTAAAAGTCTCTCAGAGAAAGGGGGCACCATGTGCTCACCTCAGAGTTGGGAACATGCAACTGCCTGCCCTTAAACAGAACCCCAAGCCCCAAAAATCTTACGCAAGGCAGTTTCAGATTTCCCATCTCAATTATGTTTGTGTTGAGTGTGAGAGGCAGAATATGGCTGCCTGAGCTAAATGACCTTTTGGTACATTCCCCTTTTTAAACTTAAATTTTGTAGTTAAATGAGTTTATAGCATTTTAGTTGGAGACAGCCTTTCAAATATATGTTCAATAACCATGTATGAGWTGTGTTGTTCCTTACCACTTTGGGAATAAAAAGACTTCATTCAGACCACTTTTGGTGTCTGACTTAGACCATGCACCTTACTTCCTCCATTGATAATATCCTAAATCAGGATCTATCAGGCCCAATAGGAAGAGATTTGAATCACTTATTGCTGCCTTAATATTAGAAATTAGGAAATTTTTACAGCTGTCAGACAGATATCACTCTTCCTATGAGAAGTGAAAGGAGGTAGAGGTTAGAGGCATCTCATCCTGTGAAAGATGTTTKAAAAGTGCTCATGTATTTCCTTCTGTCCTATGGAAAATCTTACATTCCTGGCTTACACTACGTGCTTAAATCCTAAACTTGTAGAATTAAATGTGGTAAATGCCACTCCACATTATCAAAGATTCAAAACCCGAAGCCTGTTGCCTCTAGGACTTCTATTTTTAAATTATTAAAAAAAAATTATAAAAATTGGATGTACTTGCAGAAGTTCTGCCACTTCATATGTGCTCATATTCCTAAAGAAGCCAAATCTTAAGTAACCTCAGGTTTGCTTGTGATGCAGCTCTCTTTGAAGCAGAATCTCAAGCCCAGGTGTTTTAGCATGATCAAAGGTGCTGTGACCTTTGAGATTTCTGAGTGGTTTGTTTACAAGAAAGCAAAAATRGTTAATAATCAGTTTCAAAACATTGCCCACCATTCTGATGTCTCTGTATAACAAAACTTGGTAAACCAGGTTAATCCCTGACAAGTTCTATGGGAATGTATTTAGCTAAATKGCATAAAATAGAGCAAGTAGTATTTTGCAGTATGAGTTTCTGGACTTGCTTAATGACTGAACACATAATGTATGGAGCTGCCTTCACCAGTTTTAAAAGCAGTTAGCTATGAAACTTCTCCTCTTTAAAAAAAAGCTCAGTTAGCAAACATGCACTCACCAAATAATGAGGATCRAAGGCCACCAGTATCTGACCCACCATAAACTTTACTCTTGCTGTAGCATGTAAATCTGCAGCTCAGCAGTAAACCAAGATCTCCCTCAGGGGCTACGCAACAGCATTGCCAATTGCCTTAGATAGCTAAATAAGTATTTGCAGTCAGATAACCTYAGTATTTGCAGTGTTTAGGCTATTTCCAACTATATTCAGGCAAGTAAAATTGGCAGCTTTATTTGAAAGACTCTCAGCCAGAAGGAGAGGTGTTATGTGGTTGGTACACATGCTAGATCCACTGTTCACAGAATTTTTTGAGCTGTGTCACCATCAGGCCTCCTATGCTCACTGTATCTCTGTAAACAGTGCTGGGACTTTATGGGACAYGTGTGTTTGACATACAGCCTGTGATTACCCAAACAAGAACCTTTGTATCTTTGCCCCATTTCCATTCATGGCAGTTTTCTCCATTACTGTGTAAGCCCTTGGTCTTTAGTGCTGTGCATGTAAACTTCAAGAAACTGCCTTCTTTTTTTTTTTTTTTTTTTTTTTTTTTCCATCTGTTTTGCTCCTATTATGGATTAAATCCTACACTGAAGATGCAAATCAGCACTAAACACATCATACACATATATCCATAGGAGAATTCTCCCTCCCAGAGGTTTCTCACCTATGAAAACATTCAAATTAAGCAAAATTCTTAAGCAGAAGTCTCCACTTCTCCGTGCAGTACTCCAGGCCATTCATTTATGTTAAGAAAGTAATCACTGTAATGTTTTACCATTCATATTATGTCTAGGTTTAGATTTGCTTTTCTGCCCCTTACTGTGGACTAGTAAGAGGTCAGTGACAAATACAACATGATGTTGCCCTGAGCAGCCATTTCTAGTTCAGAACCCATTTAAATGCCTCAGACAGTTTACACTGTTTTGTCTGTCTAATAAAATCTTTTGGACTTGTGGGTGTCAAATTCATTTAAATTTCTCAAGTCTTTAACTGTCTGAGAATTTTCTTATTTATCTGTTTTTCCATGACTACATCAGGACTTCCCAGTGATGAGGTAAATATTTGTTTCTCAGAAATCAGGCAGTGCAAAGTATTGTAAAGCAATGGAAGCAATAACTAAAATGAAAGCAAATAAAGAAAAAGCATATGTGTCTGATATCTGCTGCAAAAAAATCCCAAACATATATACAATTGAATCCCTACAGATCTCCCTACAAAATAAAGTGTCAGTGATCACAGATCATCCACTKTGGTTTCATTGTTGTTACTGGGGTTGTATAAAGTTTCTGAGTAAGACAGTGAGTCATCTGCCATGAAGATTTTGAGTCTTTATGGTCTGTTTTAAGGAAGAGGTAAACCTGTTGTTATGTACAAATAAAYGAGTGATTAGAGCACCTTCTCAGGAAGCACTAGAGGCGGATTTTAGACTTTTGATGATCGAAGAGGACTTAAAATGTCCCTCCCACTTACTTACCTGAACTGTCAGCTACTGAACAGGTTTGAGATGCCTTTTGTCCTTCCCAGTAAAGCTAGACTAGCAGAGAAGAGAAAGGAAGGCCTGGTTACTGTCCAATCTAATGACTGAAACCTTTACTCCCTTCACCTCAGCCCTGAAAAATAGACAAGACACAGGAAAGAAAGAAGAAATATTCTTTGGAGCTTTTCTTGCTGTGTACTTCACAAAAGCCATCAATCCCCTTCAAGTGAGTGCACTCCCACAGGATACCCTGGAATTTGAATGAATGGAAACATCTCATTATACCTGACTGCCRATGCCAACAGTGAAGGTTCTTCTGTGGTCATTACTCCGGTCCCCTTTTGTTATCAGCAGAAAGAAAAGCTGCTTTAATTTGCAATGCATCTGACCTACCTTGGGTATCTACTTTAGAGCAAGATGAATAGTGCTCTGAAAGCATCTCTGTCTCCATTTACTACAAGAAAACCCTGGATGAGTAGGTCARATGCAGCACAGGGATGAAAATAGACAGACACATCTAAAAGAGCATCCTTTTCATCCTGAAAATGGGAACATTGAAGACATGAGACYAAATTGTGCTTTATCAGTGGCTGAGAAATATACAGCAGGGATGACGATGAAAACATCACTTATATCAGAGGCTTCATGTGTACAYGTCTGTGGTTATTAATATTTTCTCCTATACACTGCCAAGTGACAGTGATAGCACTTAATCTTTGAAGAGGACAATATGTTAGAAAGTCTGAAATGCCCTGAAGCTACATTAGTCTGAGTGTATATTTCTAAAGAGATGCAAAATTGGATTTTGAGAGTAAATTATGAAATACAGTGAAGACAGTGTTTTTCATGTTGTTGTTCTTATTTTTGGGAGTTTTTGTAGCATTCATGATTAGGTGCTACACCACATCTGAATTTTTGCTCATTACACATCACATATATRAACTATATTTGATATGGAATGAGATAGTCTACTGTACCAAGACAGATCTTGTAATAATTCTTTCCTGAGGCATTTATACATATGGATATWATGTGTATATGTATTTTGAATTGCATGGAAGCCTTGCTATATTTTGCATGAATATTTCATAGGATAAAATGCTCAAAGTCATTAACATTAGACAGCCATAGACACTTGAARTGTTCGGTCTTTTTTGTAAATATGAAGTAAAATTGCGCTGTTCCTTTTCTGAATACTTGAAATACAGTTTCGAATTCAGTGAATTTTAATAGTTTAAATATTATATAGAGCATTTGCATGAATCCCTCTAAAGGATCAGATCTTTCTAATAAAAACATTCTTTTTTCTTTTTTTTTTTTTTTTTTTTATTTTTTTTTTTTTTTTTTTTTTTTATTAGAGCTTTTATTTACAAGCTTTGAAGCTTCAAACCTGTGACATAGGTCTCTTCCCATGCGAAGTGACTGTGGATGTGAAGTGACCTTGGGACCATGCTTAATTCATTGTTCTAATGGTGCTCAATCTGACATCAGTCCTTCAGAAAACTTGCCCTATTTCTGAAACAACAGCTAAAGAAACCCCATGGGCTATCATTCCTTTGATAAGGTTYTGTAGAAATATCATCATACAGATAGCTTGCTGCCAGAGATAAGTGCTGGGTAGGTTATAATATAAACCTGAAACTGAAGCTGTAATATTCAGAGGTCAAAGTCTGCAGCTGCTATTCAGGAAAGATYGTGGTTCAGCCATAATTAGATTTTCTGCATCTATTTGCAAGTTACATTTCTTTTTTTCAGATGTTATTATTTTTTTTTATTCAGGCTGCAGTGATAGTTTTGGGCTTGGTCTGTAATCTACAGAARTATTTTGGATCTCAGTTTCCATGCAAATAAATTAAGCTTAGACTTGTATATACTTTCATGGGTTCAGTCTTTGCTCCCCATATTTTTCCAGTGCCTGACCTTGTGAAGAGCCCAKCAGCCGACTTATCAGGAAAGAATCAGAGAATGGTAGGAAAAAATRGGACTGAAAAGGATGTCAGGTGGTCAAGTAGTCCACCTTCCTGCCCTAGGGTGGGATTAACTCAACCTAGACCAAATACCTATTTGTCTAATCCAACAAAGCAGATTGCCTGGGGAGTCTGCTAGTCAATCATAAATAGAGACAGTGCAGATCAAAACCTCTTACTCTGCCTTGGAGCGGCCCTGCACACATGGTGCACTCAAGGAAGGACAAGCTAAATCCCAGGAGATCTTTAATGATACAGTCTAAAGGCTGAGATATCAGTTGAACTCCTTGATGGGACGAGATCCACCTGACATGGCACAGGACAGACTKCAGCAATTCAGAAGGTTGCCTGTGCCAAAACATGTATTTCTACCATACAGTCTTAAAGAACATTTCTTTGCGTATCGGAAACAAAACCAAGACAAAAATAATATTCTTTTCCATCACTCACTTTAAAATAGTCAATCCATCTGAAACTAGGAGTGTTAATGGAACATATGCTGCTTTAGGAGTGGCTTCTGTAATATTCTGGCTTTGCGTCTGTCCATGAAGGATCAATGTTGTCTCTAACACTTTGTGTTAGTAACTCAGTTAAGAGTTGTTTAAAGAGAATCTTATTWTTGCATTTTGGAGAGATGACAACACTCTTCTTGAAGGTGCCTTACTTTGCTACTGTTTCAAATRTGTAGGTAAAAGCATTCAAGGGGCTCTAATTGGAATAATGAGAATTCCTCTGTTACCACTAGATGAACCCTTTTTACTGTCTGTATTTAATTACTGTTTCTAGTTATTGGTACACTTTCCCAGTTGCTACATTTCATACCCACTCCCATTGATTTCCAAACAGGATTTAACAGGAATTTGTGTTTCTGTTCAGAGATGTACTCCTTGGGTT